>NW_027468912.1:2744286-3049207 GCF_051014615.1 Bombus vancouverensis nearcticus
CCCACATAACGTCTTACGTTATAACGGCATACCATATAACGTAATACGTTATAACGTCATACCATATAACCTATTTCGTTATAACGTCCCCCCATATAACGAAATACGCTATAACGTCATAACATATAACGAAATACGTTATAACGTCATCCCATGTAACGTAATTCGGTATAACGTCATACCATATAACCTATTACGTTATAACGTCATACCATATAACCTATTTCGTTATAACGTCATCCCATATAACGTAATACGTTATAACGTCATACCATATAACGTAATACGTTATAACGTCATCCCATATAACTTAATGCGTTATAACGTCGTCCCATATAACGTAATACGTTATAACGTCCTCCCATATAACGTAATACGATATAACGTCATACCATATAACGTAATACGTTATAACGTCCACCCATATAACGAAATACGTTTTAACGGTATTCCATATAACGTAACACGTTATAACGTCATCCCATATAACGTAATACGTTATAACGTCATCCCATATTACGTAATACGTTATAACGTCATCCCATATAACGGAATACGTTATATCGTCATCCCATATAACGTAATACGTTATAACGTCTTCCCATATAACGCAATACGTTATAACGTCGTCCCGCATAACGTAATACGTTATAACGTCATGCCATATTACTTAATACGTTATAACGTCATCCCATATAACGTAATACGGTATAACGTCATACCATATAACCTATTTCCGTTATAACGTCATACCATATAACGGAATACGTTATATCGTCATCCCATATAACGTAATACGTTATAACGTCATCCCATATAACGTAATTCGGTATAACGACATATCATATAACCTATTGCGTTATAGCGTCATACCATATAACCTATTTCGTTATAACGTCATCCCATATAACGTAATACGTTATAACGTCGTCCCATATAACGTAATACGTTATAACGTCCTCCCATATAACGTAATACGATATAACGTCATACCATATAACGTAATACGTTATAACGTCCACCCATATAACGAAATACGTTTTAACGGTATTCCATATAACGTAATACGTTATAACGTCATCCCATATAACGTAATACGTTATAACGTCATCCCATATTACGTAATACGTTATAACGTCATCCCATATAACGCAATACGTTATAACGTCGTCCCGCATAACGTAATACGTTATAACGTCATGCCATATTACTTAATACGTTATAACGTCATCCCATATAACGTAATACGGTATAACGTCATACCATATAACCTATTTCCGTTATAACGTCATACCATATAACGGAATACGTTATATCGTCATCCCATATAACGTAATACGTTATAACGTCATCCCATATAACGTAATACGTTATAACGTCATCCCATATAACTTAATGCGTTATAACGTCGTCCCATATAACGTAATACGTTATAACGTCCTCCCATATAACGTAATACGATATAACGTCATACCATATAACGTAATACGTTATAACGTCATAACATATAACGAAATACGTTATAACGTCATCCCATGTAACGTAATTCGGTATAACGTCATACCATATAACCTATTACGTTATAACGTCATACCATATAACCTATTTCGTTATAACGTCATCCCATATAACGTAATACGTTATAACGTCATACCATATAACGTAATACGTTATAACGTCATCCCATATAACTTAATGCGTTATAACGTCGTCCCATATAACGTAATACGTTATAACGTCCTCCCATATAACGTAATACGATATAACGTCATACCATATAACGTAATACGTTATAACGTCCACCCATATAACGAAATACGTTTTAACGGTATTCCATATAACGTAATACGTTATAACGTCATCCCATATAACGTAATACGTTATAACGTCATCCCATATTACGTAATACGTTATAACGTCATCCCATATAACGGAATACGTTATATCGTCATCCCATATAACGTAATACGTTATAACGTCATCCCATATAACTTAATGCGTTATAACGTCGTCCCATATAACGTAATACGGTATAATGTCATACCATATAACCTATCTACGTTATAACGTCATACCATATAACGTAATACGTTATAACGTCATCCCATGTAACGTAATTCGGTATAACGTCATATCATATAACCTATTGCGTTATAACGTCATACCATATAACCTATTTCGTTATAACGTCATCCCATATAACGTAATACGTTATAACGTCGTCCCATATAACGTAATACGTTATAACGTCCTCCCATATAACGTAATACGATATAACGTCATACCATATAACGTAATACGTTATAACGTCCACCCATATAACGAAATACGTTTTAACGGTATTCCATATAACGTAATACGTTATAACGTCATCCCATATAACGTAATACGTTATAACGTCATCCCTTATTACGTAATACTTTATAACGTCATCCCATATAACGGAATACGTTATATCGTCATCCCATATAACGTAATACGTTATAACGTCATCCCATATAACTTAATGCGTTATAACGTCGTCCCATATAACGTAATACGTTATAACGTCCTCCCATATAACGTAATACGTTATAACGTCATCCCATATAACGTAATACGTTATAAAGTCATACCATATAACCTATTTCCGTTATAACGTCATACCATATAACGTATTATGTTATAACGTCATACCATATAACCTATTACGTTATAACGGCATACCATATAACGTAATACGTTATAACGTCATACCATATAACCTATTTCGTTATAACGTCATCCCATATAACGTAATACGTTATAACGTCATACCATATAACGTAATACGTTATAACGTCATCCCATATTACGTAATGCGTTATAACGTCGTCCCATATAACGTAATACGTTGTAACGTCCTCCCATATAACGTAATACGTTATAACGTCATACCATTTAACGTAATTCGGTATAACGTCATACCATATAACCTATTACGTTATAACGTCATACCATATAACCTATTTCGTTATAACGTCATCCCATATTACGTAATGCGTTATAACGTCGTCTCATATAACGTAATACGTTATAACGTCCTCCCATATAACGTAATACGTTATAACGTCATCCCATATAACGTAATACGTTATAACGTCATACCATATGACGTAATACGTTATAACGTCATACCACATAACGTAATACATTATAACGTCATGCCATGTAAAGTAATACGCTATAACCTCATACCACATAACGTATTACGTTATTACGTTATAACATATAACGTAATGCGTTATAACGTTATACCATATAACGTAATACGTTGTAACGTCATCCCATATAACGCAATACGTTATAACGTCATCCCATATAACGTAATTCGTTATAACGTCAGCCCATATAACGTAATACGTTATAAAGTCATACCATATAACCTATTTCCGTCATAACGTCATACCATATAACGTATTACGTTATAGCGTCATACCATATAACCTATTACGTTATAACGGCATACCATATAACGTAATACGTTATAACGTCATACCACATAACGTAATACGTTATAACGTCATGCCATATAAAGTAATAAGTTATAACCTTATACCACATAACGTATTACGTTATTACGTTATACCATATAACCTATTACGTTATAACGTCATCCCATATAACGTAATACGTTATATCGTCATCCCATATAACGTAATACGTTATAACGTCATCCCATATGACGAAAGACGCTATAACGTCATCCCATATAACGTAATAAGTTATAACGTCAGCCCATATAACGTAATACGTTATAAAGTCATACCATATAACCTATTTCCGTCATAACGTCATACCATATAACGTATTACGTTATAACGTCATACCATATAACCTATTACGTTATAACGGCATACCATATAACGTAATACGTTATAACGTTATACCATATAACCTATTACGTTATAACGTCATCCCATATAACGTAATACGTTATATCGTCATCCCATATAACGTAATACGTTATAACGTCATCCCATATAACGAAAGACGCTATAACGTCATCCCATATAACGTAATTCGGTATAACGTCATACCATATAACGTAATACGTTATAACGTCATTCCATATAACGTAATTCGGTATAACGTCATACCACATAACGTATTACGTTATAACGTCATACCATATAACCTATTACGTTATAACGGCATACCATATAACGTAATACGTTATAACGTTATACCATATAACCTATTACGTTATAACGTCATCCCATATAACGTAATACGTTATAACGTCATCCCATATAACGAAATACGTTATAACGTCATCCCATATAACTTAATACGTTATAAAGTTATACCATATAACTTAATACGTTATAACGTCCTCCCATATAACGAAATACGCTATAACGTCATAACATATAACGAAATACGTTATAACGTCATCCCATATAACGTAATTCGGTATAACGTCATACCATATAACCTATTACGTTATAACGTCATACCATATAACCTATTTCGTTATAACGTCATCCCATATAACGTAATACGTTGTAACGTCATACCATATAACGTAATACGTTATAACGTCATCCCATATAACGTAATGCGTTATAACGTCGTCCCATATAACGTAATACGTTATAACGTCCTCCCATATAACGTAATACGATATAACGTCATACCATATAACGTAATACGATATAACGTCATACCATATAACGTAATACGTTATAACGTCCTCCCATATAACGTAATACGATATAACGTCATACCATATAACGTAATACGATATAACGTCATACCATATAACGTAATACGTTATAACGTCCACCCATATAACGAAATACGTTTTAACGGTATTCCATATAACGTAACACGTTATAACCTCATACCACATAACGTATTACGTTATTACGTTATAACATATAACGTAATGCGTTATAACGTTATACCATATAACGTAATACGTTGTAACGTCATCCCATATAACGTAATACGTTATAACGTCATCCCATATAACGTAATACGTTATAACGTCAGCCCATATAACGTAATACGTTATAAAGTCATACCATATAACCTATTTCCGTTATAACGTCATACCATATAACGTATTACGTTATAACGTCATACCATATAACCTATTACGTTATAACGCCATACCATATAACGTAATACGTTATAACGTTATACCATATAACCTATTACGTTATAACGTCATCCCATATAACGGAATACGTTATATCGTCATCCCATATAACGTAATACGTTATAACGTCATCCCATATAACGCAATACGTTATAACGTCGTCCCGCATAACGTAATACGTTATAACGTCATGCCATATTACTTAATACGTTATAACGTCATCCCATATAACGTAATACGGTATAACGTCATACCATATAACCTATTTACGTTATAACGTCATACCATATAACGAAATACGTTATAACGTCATCCCATATAACGTAATTCGGTATAACGTCATATCATATAACCTATTGCGTTATAACGTCATACCATATAACCTATTACGTTATAACGCCATCCCATATAACGTAACACGTTATAACGTCGTCCCACATAACGTAATACGTTATAACGTCATCCCATATTACGTAATACGTCATAACGTCATCCCATATAACGAAATACGTTATAACGTCATCCCATATAACGTAATACGTTATAACGTCATCCCATATAACGAAATACGTTATAACGTCATCCCATATAACTTAATACGTTATTACATCATGCCATGTAACGTAATACGGTATAACGTCATTCCATATAACCTATTTACGTTATAACGTCATATCATATAACCTATTTCGTTATAACGTCATCCCATATAACGTAATACGTTATAACGTCATACCATATAACGCAATACGTTATAACGTCATCCCACATAACGTAATACGTTATAACGTCATCCCATATTAAGTAATACGTTATAACGTCATCCCATATAACGTAATTCGGTATAACGTCATACCATATAACCTATTACGTTATAACGTCATACCGTATAACCTATTTCGTTATAACGTCATCCCATATAACGTAATACGTTATAACGTCATACCATATAACGTAATACGTTATAACGTCATCCCATATTACGTAATGCGTTATAACGTCGTCCCATATAACGTAATACGTTATAACGTCCTCCCATATAACGTAATACGTTATAACGTCATACCATATAACGTAATACGTTATAACGTCCACCCATATAACGAAATACGTTATAACGGTATTCCATATAACGTAATACGTTATAACGTCATCCCATATAACGTAATGCGTTATAACGTCATCCCATATAACGCAATACGTTATAACGTCATACCATATGACGTAATACGTTATAACGTCATACCACATAACGTAATACGTTATAACGTCATGCCATATAAAGTAATAAGTTATAACCTCATACCACATAACGTATTACGTTATTACGTTATACCATATAACCTATTACGTTATAACGTCATCCCATATAACGTAATACGTTATATCGTCATCCCATATAACGTAATACGTTATAACGTCATCCCATATAACGAAAGACGCTATAACGTCATACCATATAACGCAATACGTTATAACGTCGTCCCACATAACGTAATACGTTATAACGTCATCCCATATTACGTAATACGTTATAACGTCATCCCATATAACGTAATTCGGTATAACGTCATACCATATAACCTATTTCGTTATAACGTCATCCCAAATAACGTAATACGTTATAACGTCATACCATATAACGTAATACGTTATAACGTCATCCCATATTACGTAATGCGTTATAACGTCGTCCCATATAACGTAATACGTTATAACGTCCTCCCATATAACGTAATACGTTATAACGTCATCCCATATAACGTAATACGTTATAACGTCATACCATATAACGCAATACGTTATAACGTCGTCCCACATAACGTAATACGTTATAACGTCATCCCATATTACGTAATACGTTATAACGTCATCCCATATAACGTAATTCGGTATAACGTCATACCATATAACCTATTTCGTTATAACGTCATCCCATATAACGTAATACGTTATAACGTCATACCATATAACGTAATACGTTATAACGTCATCCCATATAACGTAATACGTTATAACGTCATACCATATGACGTAATACGTTATAACGTCATACCACATAACTTAATACGTTATAACGTCATGCCATATAAAGTAATACGTTATAATCCTCATACCACATAACGTATTACGTTATTACGTTATAACATATAACGTAATGCGTTATAACGTTATACCATATAACGTAATACGTTGTAACGTCATCCCATATAACGTAATACGTTATAACGTCATCCCATATAACGTAATACGTTATAACGTCAGCCCATATAACGTAATACGTTATAAAGTCATACCATATAACCTATTTCCGTTATAACGTCATACCATATAACGTATTACGTTATAACGTCATACCATATAACCTATTACGTTATAACGGCATACCATATAACGTAATACGTCATAACGTTATACCATATAACCTATTACGTTGTAACCTCATCCCATATAACGTAATACGTTATATCGTCATCCCATATAACGTAATACGTTATAACGTCATCCCATATAACGCAATACGTTATAACGTCGTCCCGCATAACGTAATACGTTATAACGTCATGCCATATAACGTAATACGTTATAAAGTCATACCATATAACCTATTTCCGTTATAACGTCATACCATATAACGTATTACGTTATAACGTCATATCATGTAACCTATTACGTTATAACGGCATACCATATAACGTAATACGTTATAACGTTATACCATATAACCTATTACGTTATAACGTCATCCCATATAACGGAATACGTTATATCGTCATCCCATATAACGTAATACGTTATAACGTCATCCCATATAACGCAATACGTTATAACGTCGTCCCGCATAACGTAATACGTTATAACGTCATGCCATATTACTTAATACGTTATAACGTCATCCCATATAACGTAATACGGTATAACGTCATACCATATAACCTATTTACGTTATAACGTCATACCATATAACGAAATACGTTATAACGTCATCCCATATAACGTAATTCGGTATAACGTCATATCATATAACCTATTGCGTTATAACGTCATACCATATAACCTATTTCGTTATAACGCCATCCCATATAACGTAACACGTTATAACGTCGTCCCACATAACGTAATACGTTATAACGTCATCCCATATTACGTAATACGTCATAACGTCATCCCATATAACGAAATACGTTATAACGTCATCCCATATAACGTAATACGTTATAACGTCATCCCATATAACGAAATACGTTATAACGTCATCCCATATAACTTAATACGTTATTACATCATGCCATGTAACGTAATACGGTATAACGTCATTCCATATAACCTATTTACGTTATAACGTCATATCATATAACCTATTTCGTTATAACGTCATCCCATATAACGTAATACGTTATAACGTCATACCATATAACGCAATACGTTATAACGTCGTCCCACATAACGTAATACGTTATAACGTCATCCCATATTACGTAATACGTTATAACGTCATCCCATATAACGTAATTCGGTATAACGTCATACCATATAACCTATTACGTTATAACGTCATACCGTATAACCTATTTCGTTATAACGTCATCCCATATAACGTAATACGTTATAACGTCATACCATATAACGTAATACGTTATAAAGTCATACCATATAACCTATTTCCGTTATAACGTCATACCATATAACGTATTACGTTATAACGTCATATCATATAACCTATTACGTTATAACGTCATCCCATATAACGGAATACGTTATATCGTCATCCCATATAACGTAATACGTTATAACGTCATCCCATATAACGCAATACGTTATAACGTCGTCCCGCATAACGTAATACGTTATAACGTCATGCCATATTACTTAATACGTTATAACGTCGTCCCATATAACGTAATACGTTATAACGTCCTCCCATATAACGTAATACGTTATAACGTCATACCATATAACGTAATACGTTATAACGTCCACCCATATAACGAAATACGTTATAACGGTATTCCATATAACGTAATACGTTATAACGTCATCCCATATAACGTAATGCGTTATAACGTCATCCCATATAACGCAATACGTTATAACGTCATACCATATGACGTAATACGTTATAACGTCATACCACATAACGTAATACGTTATAACGTCATGCCATATAAAGTAATAAGTTATAACCTCATACCACATAACGTATTACGTTATTACGTTATACCATATAACCTATTACGTTATAACGTCATCCCATATAACGTAATACGTTATATCGTCATCCCATATAACGTAATACGTTATAACGTCATCCCATATAACGAAAGACGCTATAACGTCATACCATATAACGCAATACGTTATAACGTCGTCCCACATAACGTAATACGTTATAACGTCATCCCATATTACGTAATACGTTATAACGTCATCCCATATAACGTAATTCGGTATAACGTCATACCATATAACCTATTTCGTTATAACGTCATCCCAAATAACGTAATACGTTATAACGTCATACCATATAACGTAATACGTTATAACGTCATCCCATATTACGTAATGCGTTATAACGTCGTCCCATATAACGTAATACGTTATAACGTCCTCCCATATAACGTAATACGTTATAACGTCATCCCATATAACGTAATACGTTATAACGTCATACCATATAACGCAATACGTTATAACGTCGTCCCACATAACGCAATACGTTATAACGTCATCCCATATTACGTAATACGTTATAACGTCATCCCATATAACGTAATTCGGTATAACGTCATACCATATAACCTATTTCGTTATAACGTCATCCCATATAGCGTAATACGTTATAACGTCATACCATATAACGTAATACGTTATAACGTCATCCCATATTACGTAATGCGTTATAACGTCGTCTCATATAACGTAATACGTTATAACGTCCTCCCATATAACGTAATACGTTATAACGTCATCCCATATAACGTAATACGTTATAACGTCATACCATATGACGTAATACGTTATAACGTCATACCACATAACTTAATACGTTATAACGTCATGCCATATAAAGTAATACGTTATAATCCTCATACCACATAACGTATTACGTTATTACGTTATAACATATAACGTAATGCGTTATAACGTTATACCATATAACGTAATACGTTGTAACGTCATCCCATATAACGTAATACGTTATAACGTCATCCCATATAACGTAATACGTTATAACGTCAGCCCATATAACGTAATACGTTATAAAGTCATACCATATAACCTATTTCCGTTATAACGTCATACCATATAACGTATTACGTTATAACGTCATACCATATAACCTATTACGTTATAACGGCATACCATATAACGTAATACGTCATAACGTTATACCATATAACCTATTACGTTATAACCTCATCCCATATAACGTAATACGTTATATCGTCATCCCATATAACGTAATACGTTATAACGTCATCCCATATAACGCAATACGTTATAACGTCGTCCCGCATAACGTAATACGTTATAACGTCATGCCATATTACTTAATACGTTATAACGTCATCCCATATAACGTAATACGGTATAACGTCATACCATATAACCTATTTACGTTATAACGTCATACCATATAACGAAATACGTTATAACGTCATCCCATATAACGTAATTCGGTATAACGTCATATCATATAACCTATTGCGTTATAACGTCATACCATATAACCTATTTCGTTATAACGCCATCCCATATAACGTAATACGTTATAACGTCATCCCATATAACGCAATACGTTATAACGTCGTCCCACATAACGTAATACGTTATAACGTCATGCCATATTACTTAATACGTTATAACGTCATACCATATAACGTAATACGTTATAACGTCATCCCATATTACGTAATGCGTTATAACGTCGTCTCATATAACGTAATACGTTATAACGTCCTCCCATATAACGTAATACGTTATAACGTCATCCCATATAACGTAATACGTTATAACGTCATACCATATAACGTAATACGTTATAACGTCATACCACATAACTTAATACGTTATAACGTCAGCCCATATAACGTAATACGTTATAAAGTCATACCATATAACCTATTTCCGTTATAACGTCATACCATATAACGTATTACGTTATAACGTCATACCATATAACCTCTTACGTTATAACGGCATACCATATAACGTAATACGTTATAACGTCATACCATATAACCTATTTCGTTATAACGTCATCTCATATAACGTAATACGTTACAACGTCATCCCATATAACGTAATACGTTATAACGTCATCCCATATAACGTAATACGTTATAACGTCATCCCATATAACGCAATACGTTATAACGTCGTCCCGCATAACGTAATACGTTATAGCGTCGTGCCATATTACTTAATACGTTATAACGTCATCCCATATAACGTAATACGGTATAACGTCATACCATATAACCTATTTACGTTATAACGTCATCCCATATAACTTAATGCGTTATAACGTCGTCCCATATAACGTAATACGGTATAATGTCATACCATATAACCTATCTACGTTATAACGTCATACCATATAACGTAATACGTTATAACGTCATCCCATGTAACGTAATTCGGTATAACGTCATATCATATAACCTATTGCGTTATAACGTCATACCATATAACCTATTTCGTTATAACGTCATCCCATATAACGTAATACGTTATAACGTCGTCCCATATAACGTAATACGTTATAACGTCCTCCCATATAGCGTAATACGATATAACGTCATACCATATAACGTAATACGTTATAACGTCCACCCATATAACGAAATACGTTTTAACGGTATTCCATATAACGTAATACGTTATAACGTCATCCCATATAACGTAATACGTTATAACGTCATCCCTTATTACGTAATACTTTATAACGTCATCCCATATAACGGAATACGTTATATCGTCATCCCATATAACGTAATATGTTATAACGTCATCCCATATAACTTAATGCGTTATAACGTCGTCCCATATAACGTAATACGTTATAACGTCCTCCCATATAACGTAATACGTTATAACGTCATCCCATATAACGTAATACGTTATAAAGTCATACCATATAACCTATTTCCGTTATAACGTCATACCATATAACGTATTACGTTATAACGTCATACCATATAACCTATTACGTTATAACGGCATACCATATAACGTAATACGTTATAACGTCATACCATATAACCTATTTCGTTATAACGTCATCCCATATAACGTAATACGTTATAACGTCATACCATATAACGTAATACGTTATAACGTCATCCCATATTACGTAATGCGTTATAACGTCGTCCCATATAACGTAATACGTTGTAACGTCCTCCCATATAACGTAATACGTTATAACGTCATACCATTTAACGTAATTCGGTATAACGTCATACCATATAACCTATTACGTTATAACGTCATACCATATAACCTATTTCGTTATAACGTCATCCCATATTACGTAATGCGTTATAACGTCGTCTCATATAACGTAATACGTTATAACGTCCTCCCATATAACGTAATACGTTATAACGTCATCCCATATAACGTAATACGTTATAACGTCATACCATATGACGTAATACGTTATAACGTCATACCACATAACGTAATACATTATAACGTCATGCCATGTAAAGTAATACGCTATAACCTCATACCACATAACGTATTACGTTATTACGTTATAACATATAACGTAATGCGTTATAACGTTATACCATACAACGTAATACGTTGTAACGTCATCCCATATAACGCAATACGTTATAACGTCATCCCATATAACGTAATTCGTTATAACGTCAGCCCATATAACGTAATACGTTATAAAGTCATACCATATAACCTATTTCCGTCATAACGTCATACCATATAACGTATTACGTTATAGCGTCATACCATATAACCTATTACGTTATAACGGCATACCATATAACGTAATACGTTATAACGTCATACCACATAACGTAATACGTTATAACGTCATGCCATATAAAGTAATAAGTTATAACCTCATACCACATAACGTATTACGTTATTACGTTATACCATATAACCTATTACGTTATAACGTCATCCCATATAACGTAATACGTTATATCGTCATCCCATATAACGTAATACGTTATAACGTCATCCCATATGACGAAAGACGCTATAACGTCATCCCATATAACGTAATAAGTTATAACGTCAGCCCATATAACGTAATACGTTATAAAGTCATACCATATAACCTATTTCCGTCATAACGTCATACCATATAACGTATTACGTTATAACGTCATACCATATAACCTATTACGTTATAACGGCATACCATATAACGTAATACGTTATAACGTTATACCATATAACCTATTACGTTATAACGTCATCCCATATAACGTAATACGTTATATCGTCATCCCATATAACGTAATACGTTATAACGTCATCCCATATAACGAAAGACGCTATAACGTCATCCCATATAACGTAATTCGGTATAACGTCATACCATATAACGTAATACGTTATAACGTCATTCCATATAACGTAATTCGGTATAACGTCATACCACATAACGTATTACGTTATAACGTCATACCATATAACCTATTACGTTATAACGGCATACCATATAACGTAATACGTTATAACGTTATACCATATAACCTATTACGTTATAACGTCATCCCATATAACGTAATACGTTATAACGTCATCCCATATAACGAAATACGTTATAACGTCATCCCATATAACTTAATACGTTATAAAGTTATACCATATAACTTAATACGTTATAACGTCCTCCCATATAACGAAATACGCTATAACGTCATAACATATAACGAAATACGTTATAACGTCATCCCATATAACGTAATTCGGTATAACGTCATACCATATAACCTATTACGTTATAACGTCATACCATATAACCTATTTCGTTATAACGTCATCCCATATAACGTAATACGTTGTAACGTCATACCATATAACGTAATACGTTATAACGTCATCCCATATAACGTAATGCGTTATAACGTCGTCCCATATAACGTAATACGTTATAACGTCCTCCCATATAACGTAATACGATATAACGTCATACCATATAACGTAATACGATATAACGTCATACCATATAACGTAATACGTTATAACGTCCTCCCATATAACGTAATACGATATAACGTCATACCATATAACGTAATACGATATAACGTCATACCATATAACGTAATACGTTATAACGTCCACCCATATAACGAAATACGTTTTAACGGTATTCCATATAACGTAACACGTTATAACCTCATACCACATAACGTATTACGTTATTACGTTATAACATATAACGTAATGCGTTATAACGTTATACCATATAACGTAATACGTTGTAACGTCATCCCATATAACGTAATACGTTATAACGTCATCCCATATAACGTAATACGTTATAACGTCAGCCCATATAACGTAATACGTTATAAAGTCATACCATATAACCTATTTCCGTTATAACGTCATACCATATAACGTATTACGTTATAACGTCATACCATATAACCTATTACGTTATAACGGCATACCATATAACGTAATACGTTATAACGTTATACCATATAACCTATTACGTTATAACGTCATCCCATATAACGGAATACGTTATATCGTCATCCCATATAACGTAATACGTTATAACGTCATCCCATATAACGCAATACGTTATAACGTCGTCCCGCATAACGTAATACGTTATAACGTCATGCCATATTACTTAATACGTTATAACGTCATCCCATATAACGTAATACGGTATAACGTCATACCATATAACCTATTTACGTTATAACGTCATACCATATAACGAAATACGTTATAACGTCATCCCATATAACGTAATTCGGTATAACGTCATATCATATAACCTATTGCGTTATAACGTCATACCATATAACCTATTACGTTATAACGCCATCCCATATAACGTAACACGTTATAACGTCGTCCCACATAACGTAATACGTTATAACGTCATCCCATATTACGTAATACGTCATAACGTCATCCCATATAACGAAATACGTTATAACGTCATCCCATATAACGTAATACGTTATAACGTCATCCCATATAACGAAATACGTTATAACGTCATCCCATATAACTTAATACGTTATTACATCATGCCATGTAACGTAATACGGTATAACGTCATTCCATATAACCTATTTACGTTATAACGTCATATCATATAACCTATTTCGTTATAACGTCATCCCATATAACGTAATACGTTATAACGTCATACCATATAACGCAATACGTTATAACGTCATCCCACATAACGTAATACGTTATAACGTCATCCCATATTAAGTAATACGTTATAACGTCATCCCATATAACGTAATTCGGTATAACGTCATACCATATAACCTATTACGTTATAACGTCATACCGTATAACCTATTTCGTTATAACGTCATCCCATATAACGTAATACGTTATAACGTCATACCATATAACGTAATACGTTATAACGTCATCCCATATTACGTAATGCGTTATAACGTCGTCCCATATAACGTAATACGTTATAACGTCCTCCCATATAACGTAATACGTTATAACGTCATACCATATAACGTAATACGTTATAACGTCCACCCATATAACGAAATACGTTATAACGGTATTCCATATAACGTAATACGTTATAACGTCATCCCATATAACGTAATGCGTTATAACGTCATCCCATATAACGCAATACGTTATAACGTCATACCATATGACGTAATACGTTATAACGTCATACCACATAACGTAATACGTTATAACGTCATGCCATATAAAGTAATAAGTTATAACCTCATACCACATAACGTATTACGTTATTACGTTATACCATATAACCTATTACGTTATAACGTCATCCCATATAACGTAATACGTTATATCGTCATCCCATATAACGTAATACGTTATAACGTCATCCCATATAACGAAAGACGCTATAACGTCATACCATATAACGCAATACGTTATAACGTCGTCCCACATAACGTAATACGTTATAACGTCATCCCATATTACGTAATACGTTATAACGTCATCCCATATAACGTAATTCGGTATAACGTCATACCATATAACCTATTTCGTTATAACGTCATCCCAAATAACGTAATACGTTATAACGTCATACCATATAACGTAATACGTTATAACGTCATCCCATATTACGTAATGCGTTATAACGTCGTCCCATATAACGTAATACGTTATAACGTCCTCCCATATAACGTAATACGTTATAACGTCATCCCATATAACGTAATACGTTATAACGTCATACCATATAACGCAATACGTTATAACGTCGTCCCACATAACGTAATACGTTATAACGTCATCCCATATTACGTAATACGTTATAACGTCATCCCATATAACGTAATTCGGTATAACGTCATACCATATAACCTATTTCGTTATAACGTCATCCCATACAACGTAATACGTTATAACGTCATACCATATAACGTAATACGTTATAACGTCATCCCATATAACGTAATACGTTATAACGTCATACCATATGACGTAATACGTTATAACGTCATACCACATAACTTAATACGTTATAACGTCATGCCATATAAAGTAATACGTTATAATCCTCATACCACATAACGTATTACGTTATTACGTTATAACATATAACGTAATGCGTTATAACGTTATACCATATAACGTAATACGTTGTAACGTCATCCCATATAACGTAATACGTTATAACGTCATCCCATATAACGTAATACGTTATAACGTCAGCCCATATAACGTAATACGTTATAAAGTCATACCATATAACCTATTTCCGTTATAACGTCATACCATATAACGTATTACGTTATAACGTCATACCATATAACCTATTACGTTATAACGGCATACCATATAACGTAATACGTCATAACGTTATACCATATAACCTATTACGTTGTAACCTCATCCCATATAACGTAATACGTTATATCGTCATCCCATATAACGTAATACGTTATAACGTCATCCCATATAACGCAATACGTTATAACGTCGTCCCGCATAACGTAATACGTTATAACGTCATGCCATATAACGTAATACGTTATAAAGTCATACCATATAACCTATTTCCGTTATAACGTCATACCATATAACGTATTACGTTATAACGTCATATCATGTAACCTATTACGTTATAACGGCATACCATATAACGTAATACGTTATAACGTTATACCATATAACCTATTACGTTATAACGTCATCCCATATAACGGAATACGTTATATCGTCATCCCATATAACGTAATACGTTATAACGTCATCCCATATAACGCAATACGTTATAACGTCGTCCCGCATAACGTAATACGTTATAACGTCATGCCATATTACTTAATACGTTATAACGTCATCCCATATAACGTAATACGGTATAACGTCATACCATATAACCTATTTACGTTATAACGTCATACCATATAACGAAATACGTTATAACGTCATCCCATATAACGTAATTCGGTATAACGTCATATCATATAACCTATTGCGTTATAACGTCATACCATATAACCTATTTCGTTATAACGCCATCCCATATAACGTAACACGTTATAACGTCGTCCCACATAACGTAATACGTTATAACGTCATCCCATATTACGTAATACGTCATAACGTCATCCCATATAACGAAATACGTTATAACGTCATCCCATATAACGTAATACGTTATAACGTCATCCCATATAACGAAATACGTTATAACGTCATCCCATATAACTTAATACGTTATTACATCATGCCATGTAACGTAATACGGTATAACGTCATTCCATATAACCTATTTACGTTATAACGTCATATCATATAACCTATTTCGTTATAACGTCATCCCATATAACGTAATACGTTATAACGTCATACCATATAACGCAATACGTTATAACGTCGTCCCACATAACGTAATACGTTATAACGTCATCCCATATTACGTAATACGTTATAACGTCATCCCATATAACGTAATTCGGTATAACGTCATACCATATAACCTATTACGTTATAACGTCATACCGTATAACCTATTTCGTTATAACGTCATCCCATATAACGTAATACGTTATAACGTCATACCATATAACGTAATACGTTATAAAGTCATACCATATAACCTATTTCCGTTATAACGTCATACCATATAACGTATTACGTTATAACGTCATATCATATAACCTATTACGTTATAACGTCATCCCATATAACGGAATACGTTATATCGTCATCCCATATAACGTAATACGTTATAACGTCATCCCATATAACGCAATACGTTATAACGTCGTCCCGCATAACGTAATACGTTATAACGTCATGCCATATTACTTAATACGTTATAACGTCGTCCCATATAACGTAATACGTTATAACGTCCTCCCATATAACGTAATACGTTATAACGTCATACCATATAACGTAATACGTTATAACGTCCACCCATATAACGAAATACGTTATAACGGTATTCCATATAACGTAATACGTTATAACGTCATCCCATATAACGTAATGCGTTATAACGTCATCCCATATAACGCAATACGTTATAACGTCATACCATATGACGTAATACGTTATAACGTCATACCACATAACGTAATACGTTATAACGTCATGCCATATAAAGTAATAAGTTATAACCTCATACCACATAACGTATTACGTTATTACGTTATACCATATAACCTATTACGTTATAACGTCATCCCATATAACGTAATACGTTATATCGTCATCCCATATAACGTAATACGTTATAACGTCATCCCATATAACGAAAGACGCTATAACGTCATACCATATAACGCAATACGTTATAACGTCGTCCCACATAACGTAATACGTTATAACGTCATCCCATATTACGTAATACGTTATAACGTCATCCCATATAACGTAATTCGGTATAACGTCATACCATATAACCTATTTCGTTATAACGTCATCCCAAATAACGTAATACGTTATAACGTCATACCATATAACGTAATACGTTATAACGTCATCCCATATTACGTAATGCGTTATAACGTCGTCCCATATAACGTAATACGTTATAACGTCCTCCCATATAACGTAATACGTTATAACGTCATCCCATATAACGTAATACGTTATAACGTCATACCATATAACGCAATACGTTATAACGTCGTCCCACATAACGCAATACGTTATAACGTCATCCCATATTACGTAATACGTTATAACGTCATCCCATATAACGTAATTCGGTATAACGTCATACCATATAACCTATTTCGTTATAACGTCATCCCATATAGCGTAATACGTTATAACGTCATACCATATAACGTAATACGTTATAACGTCATCCCATATTACGTAATGCGTTATAACGTCGTCTCATATAACGTAATACGTTATAACGTCCTCCCATATAACGTAATACGTTATAACGTCATCCCATATAACGTAATACGTTATAACGTCATACCATATGACGTAATACGTTATAACGTCATACCACATAACTTAATACGTTATAACGTCATGCCATATAAAGTAATACGTTATAATCCTCATACCACATAACGTATTACGTTATTACGTTATAACATATAACGTAATGCGTTATAACGTTATACCATATAACGTAATACGTTGTAACGTCATCCCATATAACGTAATACGTTATAACGTCATCCCATATAACGTAATACGTTATAACGTCAGCCCATATAACGTAATACGTTATAAAGTCATACCATATAACCTATTTCCGTTATAACGTCATACCATATAACGTATTACGTTATAACGTCATACCATATAACCTATTACGTTATAACGGCATACCATATAACGTAATACGTCATAACGTTATACCATATAACCTATTACGTTATAACCTCATCCCATATAACGTAATACGTTATATCGTCATCCCATATAACGTAATACGTTATAACGTCATCCCATATAACGCAATACGTTATAACGTCGTCCCGCATAACGTAATACGTTATAACGTCATGCCATATTACTTAATACGTTATAACGTCATCCCATATAACGTAATACGGTATAACGTCATACCATATAACCTATTTACGTTATAACGTCATACCATATAACGAAATACGTTATAACGTCATCCCATATAACGTAATTCGGTATAACGTCATATCATATAACCTATTGCGTTATAACGTCATACCATATAACCTATTTCGTTATAACGCCATCCCATATAACGTAATACGTTATAACGTCATCCCATATAACGCAATACGTTATAACGTCGTCCCACATAACGTAATACGTTATAACGTCATGCCATATTACTTAATACGTTATAACGTCATACCATATAACGTAATACGTTATAACGTCATCCCATATTACGTAATGCGTTATAACGTCGTCTCATATAACGTAATACGTTATAACGTCCTCCCATATAACGTAATACGTTATAACGTCATCCCATATAACGTAATACGTTATAACGTCATACCATATAACGTAATACGTTATAACGTCATACCACATAACTTAATACGTTATAACGTCAGCCCATATAACGTAATACGTTATAAAGTCATACCATATAACCTATTTCCGTTATAACGTCATACCATGTAACGTATTACGTTATAACGTCATACCATATAACCTCTTACGTTATAACGGCATACCATATAACGTAATACGTTATAACGTCATACCATATAACCTATTTCGTTATAACGTCATCTCATATAACGTAATACGTTACAACGTCATCCCATATAACGTAATACGTTATAACGTCATCCCATATAACGTAATACGTTATAACGTCATCCCATATAACGCAATACGTTATAACGTCGTCCCGCATAACGTAATACGTTATAGCGTCGTGCCATATTACTTAATACGTTATAACGTCATCCCATATAACGTAATACGGTATAACGTCATACCATATAACCTATTTACGTTATAACGTCATACCATATAACGTAATACGTTATAACGTCATCCCATATAACGTAATTCGGTATAAAGTCATATCATATAACCTATTGCGTTATAACGTCATACCATATAACCTATTTCGTTATAACGTCATCCCATATAACGTAATACGTTATAACGTCATCCCATATAACGAAATACGTTATAACGTCATCCCATACAACTTAATACGTTATAAAGTTATACCATATAACGTAATACGTTGTAACGTCATCCCATATAACGTAATACGTTATAACGTCATCCCATATAACGTAATACGTTATAACGTCAGCCCATATAACGTAATACGTTATAAAGTCATACCATATAACCTATTTCCGTTATAACGTCATACCATATAACGTATTACGTTATAACGTCATACCATATAACCTATTACGTTATAACGGCATACCATATAACGTAATACGTCATAACGTTATACCATATAACCTATTACGTTATAACGTCATCCCATATAACGTAATACGTTATATCGTCATCCCATATAACGTAATACGTTATAACGTCATCTCATATAACGCAATACGTTATAACGTCGTCCCGCATAACGTAATACGTTATAACGTCATGCCATATTACTTAATACGTTATAACGTCATCCCATATAACGTAATAAGGTATAACGTCATACCATATAACCTATTTACGTTATAACGTCATACCATATAACGAAATACGTTATAACGTCATCCCATATAACGTAATTCGGTATAACGTCATATCATATAACCTATTGCGTTATAACGTCATACCATATAACCTATTTCGTTATAACGCCATCCCATATAACGTAATACGTTATAACGTCGTCCCACATAACCTCTTACGTTATAACGGCATACCATATAACGTAATACGTTATAACGTCATACCATATAACCTATTTCGTTATAACGTCATCTCATATAACGTAATACGTTATAACGTCATCCCATATAACGTAATACGTTATAACGTCGTCCCATATAACGTAATACGTTATAACGTCCTCCCATATAACGTAATACGTTATAACGTCATACCATATAACGTAATACGTTATAACGTCCACCCATATAACGAAATACGTTATAACGGTATTCCATATAACGTAATACGTTATAACGTCATCCCATATAACGTAATGCGTTATAACGTCATCCCATATAACGCAATACGTTATAACGTCATACCATATGACGTAATACGTTATAACGTCATACCACATAACGTAATACGTTATAACGTCATGCCATATAAAGTAATAAGTTATAACCTCATACCACATAACGTATTACGTTATTACGTTATACCATATAACCTATTACGTTATAACGTCATCCCATATAACGTAATACGTTATATCGTCATCCCATATAACGTAATACGTTATAACGTCATCCCATATAACGAAAGACGCTATAACGTCATACCATATAACGCAATACGTTATAACGTCGTCCCACATAACGTAATACGTTATAACGTCATCCCATATTACGTAATACGTTATAACGTCATCCCATATAAAGTAATTCGGTATAAAGTCATACCATATAACCTATTTCGTTATATCGTCATCCCATATAACGTAATACGTTATAACGTCATACCATATAACGTAATACGTTATAACGTCATCCCATATTACGTAATGCGTTATAACGTCGTCCCATATAACGTAATACGTTATAACGTCCTCCCATATAACGTAATACGTTATAACGTCATCCCATATAACGTAATACGTTATAACGTCATACCATATAACGCAATACGTTATAACGTCGTCCCACATAACGTAATACGTTATAACGTCATCCCATATTACGTAACACGTTATAACGTCATCCCATATAACGTAATTCGGTATAACGTCATACCATATAACCTATTTCGTTATAACGTCATCCCATATAACGTAATACGTTATAACGTCATACCATATAACGTAATACGTTATAACGTCATCCCATATTACGTAATGCGTTATAACGTCGTCTCATATAACGTAATACGTTATAACGTCCTCCCATATAACGTAATACGTTATAACGTCATCCCATATAACGTAATACGTTATAACGTCATACCATATGACGTAATACGTTATAACGTCATACCACATAACTTAATACGTTATAACGTCATGCCATATAAAGTAATACGTTATAATCCTCATACCACATAACGTATTACGTTATTACGTTATAACATATAACGTAATGCGTTATAACGTTATACCATATAGCGTAATACGTTGTAACGTCATCCCATATAACGTAATACGTTATAACGTCATCCCATATAACGTAATACGTTATAACGTCAGCCCATATAACGTAATACGTTATAAAGTCATACCATATAACCTATTTCCGTTATAACGTCATACCATATAACGTATTACGTTATAACGTCATACCATATAACCTATTACGTTATAACGGCATACCATATAACGTAATACGTCATAACGTTATACCATGTAACCTATTACGTTATAACGTCATCCCATATAACGTAATACGTTATATCGTCATCCCATATAACGTAATACGTTATAACGTCATCTCATATAACGCAATACGTTATAACGTCGTCCCGCATAACGTAATACGTTATAACGTCATGCCATATTACTTAATACGTTATAACGTCATCCCATATAACGTAATAAGGTATAACGTCATACCATATAACCTATTTACGTTATAACGTCATACCATATAACGAAATACGTTATAACGTCATCCCATATAACGTAATTCGGTATAACGTCATATCATATAACCTATTGCGTTATAACGTCATACTATATAACCTATTTCGTTATAACGCCATCCCATATAACGTAATACGTTATAACGTCGTCCCACATAACCTCTTACGTTATAACGGCATACCATATAACGTAATACGTTATAACGTCATACCATATAACCTATTTCGTTATAACGTCATCTCATATAACGTAATACGTTATAACGTCATCCCATATAACGTAATACGATATAACGTCATACCATATAACGTAATACGTTATAACGTCCACCCATATAACGAAATACGTTTTAACGGTATTCCATATAACGTAATACGTTATAACGTCATCCCATATAACGTAATACGTTATAACGTCATCCCATATTACGTAATACGTTATAACGTCATCCCATATAACGGAATACGTTATATCGTCATCCCATATAACGTAATACGTTATAACGTCATCCCATATAACGTAATTCGGTATAAAGTCATATCATATAACCTATTGCCTTATAACGTCATACCATATAACCTATTTCGTTATAACGTCATCCCATATAACGTAATACGTTATAACGTCATCCCATATAACGAAATACGTTGTAACGTCATCCCATATAACTTAATACGTTATAAAGTTATACCATATAACTTAATACGTTATAACGTCCTCCCATATAACGAAATACGCTATAACGTCATAACATATAACGAAATACGTTATAACGTCATCCCATATAACGTAATTCGTTATAACGTCATACCATATAACCTATTACGTTATAACGTCATACCATATAACCTATTTCGTTATAACGTCATCCCATATAACGTAATACGTTATAACGTCATACCATATAACGTAATACGTTATAACGTCATCCCATATAACTTAATGCGTTATAAAGTCGTCCCATATAACGTAATACGTTATAACGTCCTCCCATATAACGTAATACGATATAACGTCATACCATATAACGTAATACGTTATAACGTCCACCCATATAACGAAATACGTTTTAACGGTATTCCATATAACGTAATACGTTATAACGTCATCCCATATAACGTAATACGTTATAACGTCATCCCATATTACGTAATACGTTATAACGTCATCCCATATAACGGAATACGTTATATCGTCATCCCATATAACGTAATACGTTATAACGTCATCCCATATAACGCAATACGTTATAACGTCGTCCCGCATAACGTAATACGTTATAACGTCCTCCCATATAACGTAATACGATATAACGTCATACCATATAACGTAATACGTTATAACGTCCACCCATATAACGAAATACGTTTTAACGGTATTCCATATAACGTAATACGTTATAACGTCATCCCATATAACGTAATACGTTATAACGTCATCCCATATTACGTAATACGTTATAACGTCATCCCATATAACGGAATACGTTATATCGTCATCCCATATAACGTAATACGTTATAACGTCATCCCATATAACTTAATGCGTTATAACGTCCTCCCATATAACGTAATACGGTATAACGTCATACCATATAACCTATTTACGTTATAACGTCATACCATATAACGTAATACGTTATAACGTCATCCCATATAACGTAATTCGGTATAACGTCATATCATATAACCTATTGCGTTATAACGTCATACCATATAACCTATTTCGTTATAACGTCATCCCATATAACGTAATACGTTATAACGTCGTCCCATATATCGTAATACGTTATAACGTCCTCCCATATAACGTAATACGATATAACGTCATACCATATAACGTAATACGTTATAACGTCCACCCATATAACGAAATACGTTTTAACGGTATTCCATATAACGTAATACGTTATAACGTCATCCCATATAACGTAATACGTTATAACGTCATCCCATATTACGTAATACGTTATAACGTCATCCCATATAACGGAATACGTTATATCGTCATCCCATATAACGTAATACGTTATAACGTCATCCCATATAACTTAATGCGTTATAACGTCGTCCCATATAACGTAATACGTTATAACGTCCTCCCATATAACGTAATACGTTATAACGTCATCCCATATAACGTAATACGTTATAAAGTCATACCATATAACCTATTTCCGTTATAACGTCATACCATATAACGTATTACGTTATAACGTCATACCATATAACCTATTACGTTATAACGGCATACCATATAACGTAATACGTTATAACGTTATACCATATAACCTATTACGTTATAACGTCATCCCATATAACGGAATACTTTATATCGTCATCCCACATAACGTAATACGTTATAACGTCATCCCATATAACGCAATACGTTATAACGTCGTCCCGCATAACGTAATACGTTATAACGTCATGCCATATTACTTAATACGTTATAACGTCATCCCATATAACATAATACGGTATAGCGTCATACCATATAACCTATTTACGTTATAACGTCATACCATATAACTTAATACGTTATTACATCATGCCATGTAACGTAATACGGTATAACGTCATTCCATATAACCTATTTACGTTATAACGTCATATCATATAACCTATTTCGTTATAACGTCATCCCATATAACGTAATACGTTATAACGTCATACCATATAACGCAATACGTTATAACGTCGTCCCACATAACGTAATACGTTATAACGTCATCCCATATTACGTAATACGTTATAACGTCATCCCATATTACGTAATGCGTTATAACGTCGTCCCATATAACGTAATACGTTATAACGTCCTCCCATATAACGTAATACGTTATAACGTCATACCATATAACGTAATACGTTATAACGTCATACCACATAACGTAATACGTTATAACGTCATGCCATATAAAGTAATGCGTTATAACGTCGTCCCATATAACGTAATACGTTATAACGTCCTCCCATATAACGTAATACGTTATAACGTCATACCATATAACGTAATACGTTATAACGTCCACCCATATAACGAAATACGTTATAACGGTATTCCATATAACGTAATACGTTATAACGTCATCCCATATAACGTAATTCGGTATAAAGTCATATCATATAACCTATTGCCTTATAACGTCATACCATATAACCTATTTCGTTATAACGTCATCCCATATAACGTAATACGTTATAACGTCATCCCATATAACGAAATACGTTGTAACGTCATCCCATATAACTTAATACGTTATAAAGTTATACCATATAACTTAATACGTTATAACGTCCTCCCATATAACGAAATACGCTATAACGTCATAACATATAACGAAATACGTTATAACGTCATCCCATATAACGTAATTCGGTATAACGTCATACCATATAACCTATTACGTTATAACGTCATACCATATAACCTATTTCGTTATAACGTCATCCCATATAACGTAATACGTTATAACGTCATACCATATAACGTAATACGTTATAACGTCATCCCATATAACTTAATGCGTTATAAAGTCGTCCCATATAACGTAATACGTTATAACGTCCTCCCATATAACGTAATACGATATAACGTCATACCATATAACGTAATACGTTATAACGTCCACCCATATAACGAAATACGTTTTAACGGTATTCCATATAACGTAATACGTTATAACGTCATCCCATATAACGTAATACGTTATAACGTCATCCCATATTACGTAATACGTTATAACGTCATCCCATATAACGGAATACGTTATATCGTCATCCCATATAACGTAATACGTTATAACGTCATCCCATATAACGCAATACGTTATAACGTCGTCCCGCATAACGTAATACGTTATAACGTCCTCCCATATAACGTAATACGATATAACGTCATACCATATAACGTAATACGTTATAACGTCCACCCATATAACGAAATACGTTTTAACGGTATTCCATATAACGTAATACGTTATAACGTCATCCCATATAACGTAATACGTTATAACGTCATCCCATATTACGTAATACGTTATAACGTCATCCCATATAACGGAATACGTTATATCGTCATCCCATATAACGTAATACGTTATAACGTCATCCCATATAACTTAATGCGTTATAACGTCCTCCCATATAACGTAATACGGTATAACGTCATACCATATAACCTATTTACGTTATAACGTCATACCATATAACGTAATACGTTATAACGTCATCCCATATAACGTAATTCGGTATAACGTCATATCATATAACCTATTGCGTTATAACGTCATACCATATAACCTATTTCGTTATAACGTCATCCCATATAACGTAATACGTTATAACGTCGTCCCATATATCGTAATACGTTATAACGTCCTCCCATATAACGTAATACGATATAACGTCATACCATATAACGTAATACGTTATAACGTCCACCCATATAACGAAATACGTTTTAACGGTATTCCATATAACGTAATACGTTATAACGTCATCCCATATAACGTAATACGTTATAACGTCATCCCATATTACGTAATACGTTATAACGTCATCCCATATAACGGAATACGTTATATCGTCATCCCATATAACGTAATACGTTATAACGTCATCCCATATAACTTAATGCGTTATAACGTCGTCCCATATAACGTAATACGTTATAACGTCATCCCATATAACGTAATACGTTATAAAGTCATACCATATAACCTATTTCCGTTATAACGTCATACCATATAACGTATTACGTTATAACGTCATACCATATAACCTATTACGTTATAACGGCATACCATATAACGTAATACGTTATAACGTTATACCATATAACCTATTACGTTATAACGTCATCCCATATAACGGAATACTTTATATCGTCATCCCACATAACGTAATACGTTATAACGTCATCCCATATAACGCAATACGTTATAACGTCGTCCCGCATAACGTAATACGTTATAACGTCATGCCATATTACTTAATACGTTATAACGTCATCCCATATAACATAATACGGTATAGCGTCATACCATATAACCTATTTACGTTATAACGTCATACCATATAACTTAATACGTTATTACATCATGCCATGTAACGTAATACGGTATAACGTCATTCCATATAACCTATTTACGTTATAACGTCATATCATATAACCTATTTCGTTATAACGTCATCCCATATAACGTAATACGTTATAACGTCATACCATATAACGCAATACGTTATAACGTCGTCCCACATAACGTAATACGTTATAACGTCATCCCATATTACGTAATACGTTATAACGTCATCCCATATTACGTAATGCGTTATAACGTCGTCCCATATAACGTAATACGTTATAACGTCCTCCCATATAACGTAATACGTTATAACGTCATACCATATAACGTAATACGTTATAACGTCATACCACATAACGTAATACGTTATAACGTCATGCCATATAAAGTAATGCGTTATAACGTCGTCCCATATAACGTAATACGTTATAACGTCCTCCCATATAACGTAATACGTTATAACGTCATACCATATAACGTAATACGTTATAACGTCCACCCATATAACGAAATACGTTATAACGGTATTCCATATAACGTAATACGTTATAACGCCATCCCATATAACGTAATACGTTATAACGTCGTCCCACATAACCTCTTACGTTATAACGGCATACCATATAACGTAATACGTTATAACGTCATTCCATATAACCTATTTCGTTATAACGTCATCCCATATAACGTAATACGTTATAACGTCATCCCATATAACGTAATACGTTATAACGTCATCCCATATAACGTAATACGTTATAACGTCATCCCATATAACGCAATACGTTATAACGTCGTCCCGCATAACGTAATACGTTATAGCGTCGTGCCATATTACTTAATACGTTATAACGTCATCCCATATAACGTAATACGGTATAACGTCATGCCATATAACCTATTTACGTTATAACGTCATACCATATAACGCAATACGTTATAACGTCATCCCATATAACGTAATTCGGTATAAAGTCATATCATATAACCTATTGCCTTATAACGTCATACCATATAACCTATTTCGTTATAACGTCATCCCATATAACGTAATACGTTATAACGTCATCCCATATAACGAAATACGTTGTAACGTCATCCCATATAACTTAATACGTTATAAAGTTATACCATATAACTTAATACGTTATAACGTCCTCCCATATAACGAAATACGCTATAACGTCATAACATATAACGAAATACGTTATAACGTCATCCCATATAACGTAATTCGGTATAACGTCATACCATATAACCTATTACGTTATAACGTCATACCATATAACCTATTTCGTTATAACGTCATCCCATATAACGTAATACGTTATAACGTCATACCATATAACGTAATACGTTATAACGTCATCCCATATAACTTAATGCGTTATAAAGTCGTCCCATATAACGTAATACGTTATAACGTCCTCCCATATAACGTAATACGATATAACGTCATACCATATAACGTAATACGTTATAACGTCCACCCATATAACGAAATACGTTTTAACGGTATTCCATATAACGTAATACGTTATAACGTCATCCCATATAACGTAATACGTTATAACGTCATCCCATATTACGTAATACGTTATAACGTCATCCCATATAACGGAATACGTTATATCGTCATCCCATATAACGTAATACGTTATAACGTCATCCCATATAACGCAATACGTTATAACGTCGTCCCGCATAACGTAATACGTTATAACGTCATGCCATATTACTTAATACGTTATAACGTCATCCCATATAACGTAATACGGTATAACGTCATACCATATAACCTATTTCCGTTATAACGTCATACCATATAACGGAATACGTTACATCGTCATCCCATATAACGTAATACGTTATAACGTCATCCCATATAACGTAATTCGGTATAACGTCATATCATATAACCTATTGCGTTATAACGTCATACCATATAACCTATTTCGTTATAACGTTCTCCCATATAACGTAATACGATATAACGTCATACCATATAAAGTAATACGTTATAACGTCCACCCATATAACGAAATACGTTTTAACGGTATTCCATATAACGTAATACGTTATAACGTCATCCCATATAACGTAATACGTTATAACGTCATCCCATATTACGTAATACGTTATAACGTCATCCCATATAACGGAATACGTTATATCGTCATCCCATATAACGTAATACGTTATAACGTCATCCCATATAACTTAATGCGTTATAACGTCGTCCCATATAACGTAATACGGTATAACGTCATACCATATAACCTATTTACGTTATAACGTCATACCATATAACGTAATACGTTATAACGTCATCCCATATAACGTAATTCGGTATAACGTCATATCATATAACCTATTGCGTTATAACGTCATACCATATAACCTATTTCGTTATAACGTCATCCCATATAACGTAATACGTTATAACGTCGTCCCATATAACGTAATACGTTATAACATCCTCCCATATAACGTAATACGATATAACGTCATACCATATAACGTAATACGTTATAACGTCCACCCATATAAAGAAATACGTTTTAACGGTATTCCATATAACGTAATACGTTATAACGTCATCCCATATAACGTAATACGTTATAACGTCATCCCATATTACGTAATACGTTATAACGTCATCCCATATAACGGAATACGTTATATCGTCATCCCATATAACGTAATACGTTATAACGTCATCCCATATAACTTAATGCGTTATAACGTCGTCCCATATAACGTAATACGTTATAACGTCCTCCCATATAACGTAATACGTTATAACGTCATCCCATATAACGTAATACGTTATAAAGTCATACCATATAACCTATTTCCGTTATAACGTCATACCATATAACGTATTACGTTATAACGTCATACCATATAACCTATTACGTTATAACGGCATACCATATAACGTAATACGTTATAACGTTATACCATATAACCTATTACGTTATAACGTCATCCCATATAACGGAATACGTTATATCGTCATCCCATATAACGTAATACGTTATAACGTCATCCCATATAACGCAATACGTTATAACGTCGTCCCGCATAACGTAATACGTTATAACGTCATGAGATATATTACTTAATACGTTATAACGTCATCGCATATAACGTAATACGGTATAACGTCATACCATATAACCTATTTACGTTATAACGTCATACCATATAACGAAATACGTTATAACGTCATCCCATATAACGTAATTCGGTATAACGTCATATCATATAACCTATTGCGTTATAACGTCATACCATATAACCTATTTCGTTATAACGCCATCCCATATAACGTAATACGTTATAACGTCGTCCCACATAACGTAATACGTTATAACGTCATCCCATATTACGTAATACGTCATAACGTCATCCCATATAACGAAATACGTTATAACGTCATCCCATATAACGTAATACGTTATAACGTCATCCCATATAACGAAATACGTTATAACGTCATCCCATATAACTTAATACGTTATTACATCATGCCATGTAACGTAATACGGTATAACGTCATTCCATATAACCTATTTACGTTATAACGTCATATCATATAACCTATTTCGTTATAACGTCATCCCATATAACGTAATACGTTATAACGTCATACCATATAACGCAATACGTTATAACGTCGTCCCACATAACGTAATACGTTATAACGTCATCCCATATTACGTAATACGTTATAACGTCATCCCATATAACGTAATTCGGTATAACGTCATACCATATAACCTATTACGTTATAACGTCATACCATATAACCTATTTCGTTATAACGTCATCGCATATAACGTAATACGTTATAACGTCATACCATATAACGTAATACGTTATAACGTCATCCCATATTACGTAATGCGTTATAACGTCGTCCCATATAACGTAATACGTTATAACGTCCTCCCATATAACGTAATACGTTATAACGTCATACCATATAACGTAATACGTTATAACGTCCACCCATATAACGAAATACGTTATAACGGTATTCCATATAACGTAATACGTTATAACGTCATCCCATATAACGTAATACGTTATAACGTCATACCATATAACGCAATACGTTATAACGTCGTCCCACATAACGTAATACGTTATAACGTCATCCCATATTACGTAATACGTTATAACGTCATCCCATATAACGTAATTCGGTATAACGTCATACCATATAACCTATTACGTTATAACGTCATACCATATAACCTATTTCGTTATAACGTCATCCCATATAACGTAATACGTTATAACGTCATACCATATAACCTATTACGTTATAACGTCATACCATATAACCTATTTCGTTATAACGTCATCCCATATAACGTAATACGTTATAACGTCATACCATATAACGCAATACGTTATAACGTCGTCCCACATAACGTAATACGTTATAACGTCATCCCATATTACGTAATACGTTATAACGTCATCCCATATAACGTAATTCGGTATAACGTCATACCATATAACCTATTACGTTATAACGTCATACCATATAACCTATTTCGTTATAACGTCATCCCATATAACGTAATACGTTATAACGTCATCCCATATGACGTAATACGTTATAACGTGATACCACATAACGTAATACGTTATAACGTCATGCCATATAAAGTAATAAGTTATAACCTCATACCACATAACGTATTACGTTATTACGTTATACCATATAACCTATTACGTTATAACGTCATCCCATATAACGTAATACGTTATATCGTCATCCCATATAACGTAATACGTTATAACGTCATCCCATATAACGAAAGACGCTATAACGTCATCCCATATAACGTAATACGTTATAACGTCAGCCCATATAACGTAATACGTTATAAAGTCATACCATATAACCTATTTCCGTCATAACGTCATACCATATAACGTATTACGTTATAACGTCATACCATATAACCTATTACGTTATAACGGCATACCATATAACGTAATACGTTATAACGTTATACCATATAACCTATTACGTTATAACGTCATCCCATATAACGTAATACGTTATATCGTCAAACCCATATAACGTAATACGTTATAACGTCATCCCATATAACGAAAGACGCTATAACGTCATCCCATATAACGTAATTCGGTATAACGTCATACCATATAACGTAATACGTTATAACGTCATTCCATATAACGTAATTCGATATAACGTCATACCATATAACGTATTACGTTATAACGTCATACCATATAACCTATTACGTTATAACGGCATACCATATAACGTAATACGTTATAACGTTATACCATATAACCTATTACGTTGTAACGTCATCCCATATAACGTAATACGTTATAACGTCATCCCATATAACGAAATACGTTATAACGTCATCCCATATAACTTAATACGTTATAAAGTTATACCATATAACTTAATACGTTATAACGTCCTCCCATATAACGAAATACGCTATAACGTCATAACATATAACGAAATACGTTATAACGTCATCCCATATAACGTAATTCGGTATAACGTCATACCATATAACCTATTACGTTATAACGTCATACCATATAACCTATTTCGTTATAACGTCATCCCATATAACGTAATACGTTATAACGTCATACCATATAACGTAATACGTTATAACGTCATCCCATATAACGTAATGCGTTATAACGTCGTCCCATATAACGCAATACGTTATAACGTCCTCCCATATAACGTAATACGATATAAGGTCATACCATATAACGTAATACGTTATAACGTCCACCCATATAACGAAATACGTTTTAACGGTATTCCATATAACGTAACACGTTATAACGTCATCCCATATAACGTAATACGTTATAACGTCATACCATTTAACGTAATTCGGTATAACGTCATACCATATAACCTATTACGTTATAACGTCATACCATATAACCTATTTCGTTATAACGTCATCCCATATATCGTAATACGTTATAACGTCATACCATATAACGTAATACGTTATAACGTCATCCCATATTACGTAATGCGTTATAACGTCGTCTCATATAACGTAATACGTTATAACGTCCTCCCATATAACGTAATACGTTATAACGTCATCCCATATAACGTAATACGTTATAACGTCATACCATATGACGTAATACGTTATAACGTCATACCACATAACGTAATACATTATAACGTCATGCCATGTAAAGTAATACGCTATAACCTCATACCACATAACGTATTACGTTATTACGTTATAACATATAACGTAATGCGTTATAACGTTATACCATATAACGTAATACGTTGTAACGTCATTCCATATAACGTAATACGTTATAACGTCATCCCATATAACGTAATACGTTATAACGTCAGCCCATATAACGTAATACGTTATAAAGTCATACCATATAACCTATTTCCGTCATAACGTCATACCATATAACGTATTACGTTATAACGTCATACCATATAATCTATTACGTTATAACGGCATACCATATAACGTAATACGTTATAACGTCATACCACATAACGTAATACGTTATAACGTCATGCCATATAAAGTAATAAGTTATAACCACATACCACATAACGTATTACGTTATTACGTTATACCATATAACCTATTACGTTATAACGTCATCCCATATAACGTGATACGTTATATCGTCATCCCATATAACGTAATACGTTATAACGTCATCCCATATAACGTAATACGTTATAACGTCAGCCCATATAACGTAATACGTTATAAAGTCATACCATATAACCTATTTCCGTCATAACGTCATCCCATATAACGAAATACGTTATAACGTCATCCCATATAACGTAATACGTTATAACGTCATCCCATATAACGAAATACGTTATAACGTCATCCCATATAACTTAATACGTTATTACATCATGCCATGTAACGTAATACGGTATAACGTCATTCCATATAACCTATTTACGTTATAACGTCATATCATATAACCTATTTCGTTATAACGTCATCCCATATAACGTAATACGTTATAACGTCATACCATATAACGCAATACGTTATAACGTCGTCCCACATAACGTAATACGTTATAACGTCATCCCATATTACGTAATACGTTATAACGTCATCCCATATAACGTAATTCGGTATAACGTCATACCATATAACCTATTACGTTATAACGTCATACCATATAACCTATTTCGTTATAACGTCATCCCATATAACGTAATACGTTATAACGTCATACCATATAACGTAATACGTTATAACGTCATCCCATATTACGTAATGCGTTATAACGTCGTCCCATAAAACGTAATACGTTATAACGTCCTCCCATATAACGTAATACGTTATAACGTCATACCATATAACGTAATACGTTATAACGTCCACCCATATAACGAAATACGTTATAACGGTATTCCATATAACGTAATACGTTATAACGTCATCCCATATAACGTAATACGTTATAACGTCATACCATATAACGCAATACGTTATAACGTCGTCCCACATAACGTAATACGTTATAACGTCATCCCATATTACGTAATACGTTATAACGTCATCCCATATAACGTAATTCGGTATAACGTCATACCATATAACCTATTACGTTATAACGTCATACCATATAACCTATTTCGTTATAACGTCATCCCATATAACGTAATACGTTATAACGTCATACCATATAACCTATTACGTTATAACGTCATACCATATAACCTATTTCGTTATAACGTCATCCCATATAACGTAATACGTTATAACGTCATACCATATAACGCAATACGTTATAACGTCGTCCCACATAACGTAATACGTTATAACGTCATCCCATATTACGTAATACGTTATAACGTCATCCCATATAACGTAATTCGGTATAACGTCATACCATATAACCTATTACGTTATAACGTCATACCATATAACCTATTTCGTTATAACGTCATCCCATATAACGTAATACGTTATAACGTCATCCCATATGACGTAATACGTTATAACGTCATACCACATAACGTAATACGTTATAACGTCATGCCATATAAAGTAATAAGTTATAACCTCATACCACATAACGAATTACGTTATTACGTTATACCATATAACCTATTACGTTATAACGTCATCCCATATAACGTAATACGTTATATCGTCATCCCATATAACGTAATACGTTATAACGTCATCCCATATAACGAAAGACGCTATAACGTCATCCCATATAACGTAATACGTTATAACGTCAGCCCATATAACGTAATACGTTATAAAGTCATATCATATAACCTATTTCCGTCATAACGTCATACCATATAACGTATTACGTTATAACGTCATACCATATAACCTATTACGTTATAACGGCATACCATATAACGTAATACGTTATAACGTTATACCATATAACCTATTACGTTATAACGTCATCCCATATAACGTAATACGTTATATCGTCAAACCCATATAACGTAATACGTTATAACGTCATCCCATATAACGAAAGACGCTATAACGTTATCCCATATAACGTAATTCGGTATAACGTCATACCATATAACGTAATACGTTATAACGTCATTCCATATAACGTAATTCGGTATAACGTCATACCATATAACGTATTACGTTATAACGTCATACCATATAACCTATTACGTTATAACGGCATACCATATAACGTAATACGTTATAACGTTATACCATATAACCTATTACGTTATAACGTCATCCGATATAACGTAATACGTTATAACGTCATCCCATATAACGAAATACGTTATAACGTCATCCCATATAACTTAATACGTTATAAAGTTATACCATATAACTTAATACGTTATAAGGTCCTCCCATATAACGAAATACGCTATAACGTCATAACATATAACGAAATACGTTATAACGTCATCCCATATAACGTAATTCGGTATAACGTCATACCATATAACCTATTACGTTATAACGTCATACCATATAACCTATTTCGTTATAACGTCATCCCATATAACGTAATACGTTATAACGTCATACCATATAACGTAATACGTTATAACGTCATCCCATATAACGTAATGCGTTATAACGTCGTCCCATATAACGTAATACGTTATAACGTCCTCCCATATAACGTAATACGATATAAGGTCATACCATATAACGTAATACGTTATAACGTCCACCCATATAACGAAATACGTTTTAACGGTATTCCATATAACGTAACACGTTATAACGTCATCCCATATAACGTAATACGTTATAACGTCATACCATTTAACGTAATTCGGTATAACGTCATACCATATAACCTATTACGTTATAACGTCATACCATATAACCTATTTCGTTATAACGTCATCCCATATAACGTAATACGTTATAACGTCATACCATATAACGTAATACGTTATAACGTCATCCCATATTACGTAATGCGTTATAACGTCGTCTCATATAACGTAATACGTTATAACGTCCTCCCATATAACGTAATACGTTATAACGTCAGCCCATATAACGTAATACGTTATAAAGTCATACCATATAACCTATTTCCGTCATAACGTCATACCATATAACGTATTACGTTATAACGTCATACCATATAACCTATTACGTTATAACGGCATACCATATAACGTAATACGTTATAACGTCATACCACATAACGTAATACGTTATAACGTCATGCCATATAAAGTAATAAGTTATAACCTCATACCACATAACGTATTACGTTATTACGTTATACCATATAACCTATTACGTTATAACGTCATCCCATATAACGTAATACGTTATATCGTCATCCCATATAACGTAATACGTTATAACGTCATCCCATATAACGAAAGACGCTATAACGTCATTCCATATAACGTAATACGTTATAACGTCAGCCCATATAACGTAATACGTTATAAAGTCATACCATATAACCTATTTCCGTCATAACGTCATACCATATAACGTATTACGTTATAACGTCATACCATATAACCTATCACGTTATAACGGCATACCATATAACGTAATACGTTATAACGTTATACCATATAACCTATTACGTTATAACGGCATACCATATAACGTAATACGTTATAACGTTATACCATATAACCTATTACGTTATAACATCATCCCATATAACGTAATACGTTATAACGTCATCCCATATAACGAAAGACGCTATAACGTCATCCCATATAACGTAATTCGGTATAACGTCATACCATATAACGTAATACGTTATAACGTCATTCCATATAACGTAATTCGGTATAACGTCATACCATATAACGTATTACGTTATAACGTCATACCATATAACCTATTACGTTATAACGGCATACCATATAACGTAATACGTTATAACGTTATACAATATAACCTATTACGTTATAACGTCATCCCATATAACGTAATACGTTATAACGTCATCCCATATAACGAAATACGTTATAACGCCATCCCATATAACTTAATACGTTATAAAGTTATACCATATAACTTAATACGTTATAACGTCCTCCCATATAACGAAATACGCTATAACGTCATAACATATAACGAAATACGTTACAACGTCATCCCATATAACGTAATTCGGTATAACGTCATACCATATAACCTATTACGTTATAATGTCATACCATATAACCTATTTCGTTATAACGTCATCCCATATAACGTAATACGTTATAACGTCATACCATATAACGTAATACGTTATAACGTCATCCCATATAACGTAATGCGTTATAACGTCGTCCCACATAACGTAATACGTTATAACGTCATCCCATATTACGTAATACGTCATAACGTCATCCCATATAACGAAATACGTTATAACGTCATCCCATATAACGTAATACGTTATAACGTCATCCCATATAACGAAATACGTTATAACGTCATCCCATATAACTTAATACGTTATTACATCATGCCATGTAACGTAATACGGTATAACGTCTTTCCATATAACCTATTTACGTTATAACGTCATATCATATAACCTATTTCGTTATAACGTCATCCCATATAACGTAATACGTTATAACGTCATACCATATAACGCAATACGTTATAACGTCGTCCCACATAACGTAATACGTTATAACGTCATCCCATATTACGTAATACGTTATAACGTCATCCCATATAACGTAATTCGGTATAACGTCATACCATATAACCTATTACGTTATAACGTCATACCATATAACCTATTTCGTTATAACGTCATTCCATATAACGTAATACGTTATAACGTCATACCATATAACGTAATACGTTATAACGTCATCCCATATTACGTAATGCGTTATAACGTCGTCCCACATAACGTAATACGTTATAACGTCCTCCCATATAACGTAATACGTTATAACGTCATACCATATAACGTAATACGTTATAACGTCCACCCATATAACGAAATACGTTATAACGGTATTCCATATAACGTAATACGTTATAACGTCATCCCATATAACGTAATGCGTTATAACGTCATCCCATATAACGCAATACGTTATAACGTCATACCATATGACGTAATACGTTATAACGTCATACCACATAACGTAATACGTTATAACGTCATGCCATATAAAGTAATAAGTTATAACCTCATACCACATAACGTATTACGTTATTACGTTATACCATATAACCTATTACGTTATAACGTCATCCCATATAACGTAATACGTTATATCGTCATCCCATATAACGTAATACGTTATAACGTCATCCCATATAACGAAAGACGCTATAACGTCATCCCATATAACGTAATACGTTATAACGTCATACCATATAACGTAATACGTTATAACGTCATCCCATATTACGTAATGCGTTATAACGTCGTCTCATATAACGTAATACGTTATAACGTCCTCCCATATAACGTAATACGTTATAACGTCATCCCATATAACGTAATACGTTATAACGTCATACCATATGACGTAATACGTTATAACGTCATACCACATAACGTAATACATTATAACGTCATGCCATGTAAAGTAATACGCTATAACCTCATACCACATAACGTATTACGTTATTACGTTATAACATATAACGTAATGCGTTATAACGTTATACCATATAACGTAATACGTTGTAACGTCATCCCATATAACGTAATACGTTATAACGTCATCCCATATAACGTAATACGTTATAACGTCAGCCCATATAACGTAATACGTTATAAAGTCATACCATATAACCTATTTCCGTCATAACGTCATACCATATAACGTATTACGTTATAACGTCATACCATATAACCTATTACGTTATAACGGCATACCATATAACGTAATACGTTATAACGTCATACCACATAACGTAATACGTTATAACGTCATGCCATATAAAGTAATAAGTTATAACCTCATACCACATAACGTATTACGTTATTACGTTATACCATATAACCTATTACGTTATAACGTCATCCCATATAACGTAATACGTTATATCGTCATCCCATATAACGTAATACGTTATAACGTCATCCCATATAACGAAAGACGCTATAACGTCATTCCATATAACGTAATACGTTATAACGTCAGCCCATATAACGTAATACGTTATAAAGTCATACCATATAACCTATTTCCGTCATAACGTCATACCATATAACGTATTACGTTATAACGTCATACCATATAACCTATTACGTTATAACGGCATACCATATAACGTAATACGTTATAACGTTATACCATATAACCTATTACGTTATAACGGCATACCATATAACGTAATACGTTATAACGTTATACCATATAACCTATTACGTTATAACGTCATCCCATATAACGTAATACGTTATATCGTCATCCCATATAACGTAATACGTTATAACGTCATCCCATATAACGTAATTCGGTATAACGTCATACCATATAACGTAATACGTTATAACGTCATTCCATATAACGTAATTCGGTATAACGTCATACCATATAACGTATTACGTTATAACGTCATACCATATAACCTATTACGTTATAACGGCATACCATATAACGTAATACGTTATAACGTTATACAATATAACCTATTACGTTATAACGTCATCCCATATAACGTAATACGTTATAACGTCATCCCATATAACGAAATACGTTATAACGTCATCCCATATAACTTAATACGTTATAAAGTTATACCATATAACTTAATACGTTATAACGTCCTCCCATATAACGAAATACGCTATAACGTCATAACATATAACGAAATACGTTACAACGTCATCCCATATAACGTAATTCGGTATAACGTCATACCATATAACCTATTACGTTATAACGTCATACCATATAACCTATTTCGTTATAACGTCATCCCATATAACGTAATACGTTATAACGTCATACCATATAACGTAATACGTTATAACGTCATCCCATATAACGTAATGCGTTATAACGTCGTCCCACATAACGTAATACGTTATAACGTCATCCCATATTACGTAATACGTCATAACGTCATCCCATATAACGAAATACGTTATAACGTCATCCCATATAACGTAATACGTTATAACGTCATCCCATATAACGAAATACGTTATAACGTCATCCCATATAACTTAATACGTTATTACATCATGCCATGTAACGTAATACGGTATAACGTCTTTCCGTATAACCTATTTACGTTATAACGTCATATCATATAACCTATTTCGTTATAACGTCATCCCATATAACGTAATACGTTATAACGTCATACCATATAACGCAATACGTTATAACGTCGTCCCACATAACGTAATACGTTATAACGTCATCCCATATTACGTAATACGTTATAACGTCATCCCATATAACGTAATTCGGTATAACGTCATACCATATAACCTATTACGTTATAACGTCATACCATATAACCTATTTCGTTATAACGTCATTCCATATAACGTAATACGTTATAACGTCATACCATATAACGTAATACGTTATAACGTCATCCCATATTACGTAATGCGTTATAACGTCGTCCCATATAACGTAATACGTTATAACGTCCTCCCATATAACGTAATACGTTATAACGTCATACCATATAACGTAATACGTTATAACGTCCACCCATATAACGAAATACGTTATAACGGTATTCCATATAACGTAATACGTTATAACGTCATCCCATATAACGTAATGCGTTATAACGTCATCCCATATAACGCAATACGTTATAACGTCATACCATATGACGTAATACGTTATAACGTCATACCACATAACGTAATACGTTATAACGTCATGCCATATAAAGTAATAAGTTATAACCTCATACCACATAACGTATTACGTTATTACGTTATACCATATAACCTATTACGTTATAACGTCATCCCATATAACGTAATACGTTATATCGTCATCCCATATAACGTAATACGTTATAACGTCATCCCATATAACGAAAGACGCTATAACGTCATCCCATATAACGTAATACGTTATAACGTCAGCCCATATAACGTAATACGTTATAAAGTCATACCATATAACCTATTTCCGTCATAACGTCATACCATATAACGTATTACGTTATAACGTCATACCATATAACCTATTACGTTATAACGGCATACCATATAACGTAATACGTTATAACGTTATACCATATAACCTATTACGTTATAACGTCATCCCATATAACGTAATACGTTATATCGTCATCCCATATAACGTAATACGTTATAACGTCATCCCATATAACGAAAGACGCTATAACGTCATCCCATATAACGTAATTCGGTATAACGTCATACCATATAACGTAATACGTTATAACGTCAGTCCATATAACGTAATTCGGTATAACGTCATACCATATAACGTATTACGTTATAACGTCATACCATATAACCTATTACGTTATAACGGCATACCATATAACGTAATACGTTATAACGTTATACCATATAACCTATTACGTTATAACGTCATCCCATATAACGTAATACGTTATAACGTCATCCCATATAACGAAATACGTTATAACGTCATCCCATATAACTTAATACGTTATAAAGTTATACCATATAACTTAATACGTTATAACGTCCTCCCATATAACGAAATACGCTATAACGTCATAACATATAACGAAATACGTTATAACGTCATCCCATATAACGTAATTCGGTATAACGTCATACCATATAACCTATTACGTTATAACGTCATACCATATAACCTATTTCGTTATAACGTCATCCCATATAACGTAATACGTTATAACGTCATACCATGTAACGTAATACGTTATAACGTCATCCCATATAACGTAATGCGTTATAACGTCGTCCCATATAACGTAATACGTTATAACGACCTCCCATATAACGTAATACGATATAACGTCATACCATATAACGTAATACGTTATAACGTCCACCCATATAACGAAATACGTTTTAACGGTATTCCATATAACGTAACACGTTATAACGTCATCCCATATAACGTAATACGTTATAACGTCATACCATTTAACGTAATTCGGTATAACGTCATACCATATAACCTATTACGTTATAACGTCATACCATATAACCTATTTCGTTATAACGTCATCCCATATAACGTAATACGTTATAACGTCATACCATATAACGTAATACGTTATAACGTCATCCCATATTACGTAATGCGTTATAACGTCGTCTCATATAACGTAATACGTTATAACGTCCTCCCATATAACGTAATACGTTATAACGTCATCCCATATAACGTAATACGTTATAACGTCATACCATATGACGTAATACGTTATAACGTCATACCACATAACGTAATACATTATAACGTCATGCCATGTAAAGTAATACGCTATAACCTCATACCACATAACGTATTACGTTATTACGTTATAACATATAACGTAATGCGTTATAACGTTATACCATATAACGTAATACGTTGTAACGTCATCCCATATAACGTAATACGTTATAACGTCATCCCATATAACGTAAAACGTTATAACGTCAGCCCATATAACGTAATACGTTATAAAGTCATACCATATAACCTATTTCCGTCATAACGTCATACCATATAACGTATTACGTTATAACGTCATACCATATAACCTATTACGTTATAACGGCATACCATATAACGTAATACGTTATAACGTCATACCACATAACGTAATACGTTATAACGTCATGCCATATAAAGTAATAAGTTATAAGCTCATACCACATAACGTATTACGTTATTACGTTATACCATATAACCTATTACGTTATAACGTCATCCCATATAACGTAATACGTTATATCGTCATCCCATATAACGTAATACGTTATAACGTCATCCCATATAACGAAAGACGCTATAACGTCATCCCATATAACGTAATACGTTATAACGTCAGCCCATATAACGTAATACGTTATAAAGTCATACCATATAACCTATTTCCGTCATAACGTCATACCATATAACGTATTACGTTATAACGTCATACCATATAACCTATTACGTTATAACGGCATACCATATAACGTAATACGTTATAACGTTATACCATATAACCTATTACGTTATAACGGCATACCATATAACGTAATACGTTATAACGTTATACCATATAACCTATTACGTTATAACGTCATCCCATATAACGTAATACGTTATATCGTCATCCCATATAACGTAATACGTTATAACGTCATCCCATATAACGTAATACGTTATAACGTCATCCCATATAACGAAAGACGCTATAACGTCATCCCATATAACGTAATTCGGTATAACGTCATACCATATAACGTAATACGTTATAACGTCATTCCATATAACGTAATTCGGTATAACGTCATACCATATAACGTATTACGTTATAACGTCATACCATATAACCTATTACGTTATAACGGCATACCATATAACGTAATACGTTATATCGTTATACCATATAACCTATTACGTTATAACGTCATCCCATATAACGTAATACGTTATAACGTCATCCCATATAACGAAATACGTTATAACGTCATCCCATATAACTTAATACGTTATAAAGTTATACCATATAACTTAATACGTTATAACGTCCTCCCATATAACGAAATACGCTATAACGTCATAACATATAACGAAATACGTTACAACGTCATCCCATATAACGTAATTCGGTATAACGTCATACCATATAACCTATTACGTTATAACGTCATACCATATAACCTATTTCGTTATAACGTCATCCCATATAACGTAATACGTTATAACGTCATACCATATAACGTAATACGTTATAACGTCATCCCATATAACGTAATGCGTTATAACGTCGTCCCACATAACGTAATACGTTATAACGTCATCCCATATTACGTAATACGTCATAACGTCATCCCATATAACGAAATACGTTATAACGTCATCCCATATAACGTAATACGTTATAACGTCATCCCATATAACGAAATACGTTATAACGTCATCCCATATAACTTAATACGTTATAAAGTTATACCATATAACTTAATACGTTATAACGTCCTCCCATATAACGAAATACGCTATAACGTCATAACATATAACGAAATACGTTACAACGTCATCCCATATAACGTAATTCGGTATAACGTCATACCATATAACCTATTACGTTATAACGTCATACCATATAACCTATTTCGTTATAACGTCATCCCATATAACGTAATACGTTATAACGTCATACCATATAACGTAATACGTTATAACGTCATCCCATATAACGTAATGCGTTATAACGTCGTCCCACATAACGTAATACGTTATAACGTCATCCCATATTACGTAATACGTCATAACGTCATCCCATATAACGAAATACGTTATAACGTCATCCCATATAACGTAATACGTTATAACGTCATCCCATATAACGAAATACGTTATAACGTCATCCCATATAACTTAATACGTTATTACATCATGCCATGTAACGTAATACGGTATAACGTCTTTCCGTATAACCTATTTACGTTATAACGTCATATCATATAACCTATTTCGTTATAACGTCATCCCATATAACGTAATACGTTATAACGTCATACCATATAACGCAATACGTTATAACGTCGTCCCACATAACGTAATACGTTATAACGTCATCCCATATTACGTAATACGTTATAACGTCATCCCATATAACGTAATTCGGTATAACGTCATACCATATAACCTATTACGTTATAACGTCATACCATATAACCTATTTCGTTATAACGTCATTCCATATAACGTAATACGTTATAACGTCATACCATATAACGTAATACGTTATAACGTCATCCCATATTACGTAATGCGTTATAACGTCGTCCCATATAACGTAATACGTTATAACGTCCTCCCATATAACGTAATACGTTATAACGTCATACCATATAACGTAATACGTTATAACGTCCACCCATATAACGAAATACGTTATAACGGTATTCCATATAACGTAATACGTTATAACGTCATCCCATATAACGTAATGCGTTATAACGTCATCCCATATAACGCAATACGTTATAACGTCATACCATATGACGTAATACGTTATAACGTCATACCACATAACGTAATACGTTATAACGTCATGCCATATAAAGTAATAAGTTATAACCTCATACCACATAACGTATTACGTTATTACGTTATACCATATAACCTATTACGTTATAACGTCATCCCATATAACGTAATACGTTATATCGTCATCCCATATAACGTAATACGTTATAACGTCATCCCATATAACGAAAGACGCTATAACGTCATCCCATATAACGTAATACGTTATAACGTCAGCCCATATAACGTAATACGTTATAAAGTCATACCATATAACCTATTTCCGTCATAACGTCATACCATATAACGTATTACGTTATAACGTCATACCATATAACCTATTACGTTATAACGGCATACCATATAACGTAATACGTTATAACGTTATACCATATAACCTATTACGTTATAACGTCATCCCATATAACGTAATACGTTATATCGTCATCCCATATAACGTAATACGTTATAACGTCATCCCATATAACGAAAGACGCTATAACGTCATCCCATATAACGTAATTCGGTATAACGTCATACCATATAACGTAATACGTTATAACGTCAGTCCATATAACGTAATTCGGTATAACGTCATACCATATAACGTATTACGTTATAACGTCATACCATATAACCTATTACGTTATAACGGCATACCATATAACGTAATACGTTATAACGTTATACCATATAACCTATTACGTTATAACGTCATCCCATATAACGTAATACGTTATAACGTCATCCCATATAACGAAATACGTTATAACGTCATCCCATATAACTTAATACGTTATAAAGTTATACCATATAACTTAATACGTTATAACGTCCTCCCATATAACGAAATACGCTATAACGTCATAACATATAACGAAATACGTTATAACGTCATCCCATATAACGTAATTCGGTATAACGTCATACCATATAACCTATTACGTTATAACGTCATACCATATAACCTATTTCGTTATAACGTCATCCCATATAACGTAATACGTTATAACGTCATACCATGTAACGTAATACGTTATAACGTCATCCCATATAACGTAATGCGTTATAACGTCGTCCCATATAACGTAATACGTTATAACGACCTCCCATATAACGTAATACGATATAACGTCATACCATATAACGTAATACGTTATAACGTCCACCCATATAACGAAATACGTTTTAACGGTATTCCATATAACGTAACACGTTATAACGTCATCCCATATAACGTAATACGTTATAACGTCATACCATTTAACGTAATTCGGTATAACGTCATACCATATAACCTATTACGTTATAACGTCATACCATATAACCTATTTCGTTATAACGTCATCCCATATAACGTAATACGTTATAACGTCATACCATATAACGTAATACGTTATAACGTCATCCCATATTACGTAATGCGTTATAACGTCGTCTCATATAACGTAATACGTTATAACGTCCTCCCATATAACGTAATACGTTATAACGTCATCCCATATAACGTAATACGTTATAACGTCATACCATATGACGTAATACGTTATAACGTCATACCACATAACGTAATACATTATAACGTCATGCCATGTAAAGTAATACGCTATAACCTCATACCACATAACGTATTACGTTATTACGTTATAACATATAACGTAATGCGTTATAACGTTATACCATATAACGTAATACGTTGTAACGTCATCCCATATAACGTAATACGTTATAACGTCATCCCATATAACGTAAAACGTTATAACGTCAGCCCATATAACGTAATACGTTATAAAGTCATACCATATAACCTATTTCCGTCATAACGTCATACCATATAACGTATTACGTTATAACGTCATACCATATAACCTATTACGTTATAACGGCATACCATATAACGTAATACGTTATAACGTCATACCACATAACGTAATACGTTATAACGTCATGCCATATAAAGTAATAAGTTATAAGCTCATACCACATAACGTATTACGTTATTACGTTATACCATATAACCTATTACGTTATAACGTCATCCCATATAACGTAATACGTTATATCGTCATCCCATATAACGTAATACGTTATAACGTCATCCCATATAACGAAAGACGCTATAACGTCATCCCATATAACGTAATACGTTATAACGTCAGCCCATATAACGTAATACGTTATAAAGTCATACCATATAACCTATTTCCGTCATAACGTCATACCATATAACGTATTACGTTATAACGTCATACCATATAACCTATTACGTTATAACGGCATACCATATAACGTAATACGTTATAACGTTATACCATATAACCTATTACGTTATAACGGCATACCATATAACGTAATACGTTATAACGTTATACCATATAACCTATTACGTTATAACGTCATCCCATATAACGTAATACGTTATATCGTCATCCCATATAACGTAATACGTTATAACGTCATCCCATATAACGTAATACGTTATAACGTCATCCCATATAACGAAAGACGCTATAACGTCATCCCATATAACGTAATTCGGTATAACGTCATACCATATAACGTAATACGTTATAACGTCATTCCATATAACGTAATTCGGTATAACGTCATACCATATAACGTATTACGTTATAACGTCATACCATATAACCTATTACGTTATAACGGCATACCATATAACGTAATACGTTATATCGTTATACCATATAACCTATTACGTTATAACGTCATCCCATATAACGTAATACGTTATAACGTCATCCCATATAACGAAATACGTTATAACGTCATCCCATATAACTTAATACGTTATAAAGTTATACCATATAACTTAATACGTTATAACGTCCTCCCATATAACGAAATACGCTATAACGTCATAACATATAACGAAATACGTTACAACGTCATCCCATATAACGTAATTCGGTATAACGTCATACCATATAACCTATTACGTTATAACGTCATACCATATAACCTATTTCGTTATAACGTCATCCCATATAACGTAATACGTTATAACGTCATACCATATAACGTAATACGTTATAACGTCATCCCATATAACGTAATGCGTTATAACGTCGTCCCACATAACGTAATACGTTATAACGTCATCCCATATTACGTAATACGTCATAACGTCATCCCATATAACGAAATACGTTATAACGTCATCCCATATAACGTAATACGTTATAACGTCATCCCATATAACGAAATACGTTATAACGTCATCCCATATAACTTAATACGTTATTACATCATGCCATGTAACGTAATACGGTATAACGTCATTCCATATAACCTATTTACGTTATAACGTCATATCATATAACCTATTTCGTTATAACGTCATCCCATATAACGTAATACGTTATAACGTCATACCATATAACGCAATACGTTATAACGTCGTCCCACATAACGTAATACGTTATAACGTCATCCGATATTACGTAATACGTTATAACGTCATCCCATATAACGTAATTCGGTATAACGTCATACCATATAACCTATTACGTTATAACGTCATACCATATAACCTATTTCGTTATAACGTCATCCCATATAACGTAATACGTTATAACGTCATACCATATAACGTAATACGTTATAACGTCATCCCATATTACGTAATGCGTTATAACGTCGTCCCATATAACGTAATACGTTATAACGTCCTCCCATATAACGTAATACGTTATAACGTCATACCATATGACGTAATACGTTATAACGTCCACCCATATAACGAAATACGTTATAACGGTATTCCATATAACGTAATACGTTATAACGTCATCCCATATAACGTAATGCGTTATAACGTCATCCCATATAACGCAATACGTTATAACGTCATACCATATGACGTAATACGTTATAACGTCATACCACATAACGTAATACGTTATAACGTCATGCCATATAAAGTAATAAGTTATAACCTCATACCACATAACGTATTACGTTATTACGTTATACCATATAACCTATTACGTTATAACGTCATCCCATATAACGTAATACGTTATATCGTCATCCCATATAACGTAATACGTTATAACGTCATCCCATATAACGAAAGACGCTATAACGTCATCCCATATAACGTAATACGATATAACGTCATACCATATAACGTAATACGTTATAACGTCCACCAATATAACGAAATACGTTTTAACGGTATTCCATATAACGTAACACGTTATAACGTCATCCCATATAACGTAATACGTTATAACGTCATACCATTTAACGTAATTCGGTATAACGTCATACCATATAACCTATTACGTTATAACGTCATCCCATATAACGTAATAAGTTATAACGTCATCCCATATAACGAAATACGTTATAACGTCATCCCATATAACTTAATACGTTATAAAGTTATACCATATAACTTAATACGTTATAACGTCATTCCATATAACGAAAGACGCTATAACGTCATCCCATATAACGTAATTCGGTATAACGTCATACCATATAACGTAATACGTTATAACGTCATTCCATATAACGTAATTCGGTATAACGTCATACCATATAACGTATTACGTTATAACGTCATACCATATAACCTATTACGTTATAACGGCATACCATATAACGTATTACGTTATAACGTCATACCATACAACCTATTACGTTATAACGGCATACCATATAACGTAATACGTTATAACGTTATACCATATAACCTATTACGTTATAACGTCATCCCATATAACGTAATACGTTATATCGTCATCCCATATAACGTAATACGTTATAACGTCATCCCATATAACGAAAGACGCTATAACGTCATCCCATATAACGTAATTCGGTATAACGTCATACCATATAACGTAATACGTTATAACGTCATTCCATATAACGTAATTCGGTATAACGTCATACCATATAACGTATTACGTTATAACGTCATACCATATAACCTATTACGTTATAACGGCATACCATATAACGTAATACGTTATAACGTTATACCATATAACCTATTACGTTATAACGTCATCCCATATAACGTAATACGTTATAACGTCATCCCATATAACGAAATACGTTATAACGTCATCCCATATAACTTAATACGTTATAAAGTTATACCATATAACTTAATACGTTATAACGTCCTCCCATATAACGAAATACGCTATAACGTCATAACATATAACGAAATACGTTATAACGTCATCCCATATAACGTAATTCGGTATAACGTCATACCATATAACCTATTACGTTATAACGTCATACCATATAACCTATTTCGTTATAACGTCATCCCATATAACGTAATACGTTATAACGTCATACCATATAACGTAATACGTTATAACGTCATCCCATATAACGTAATGCGTTATAACGTCGTCCCATATAACGTAATACGTTATAACGTCCTCCCATATAACGTAATACGATATAACGTCATACCATATAACGTAATACGTTATAACGTCCACCAATATAACGAAATACGTTTTAACGGTATTCCATATAACGTAACACGTTATAACGTCATCCCATATAACGTAATACGTTATAACGTCATACCATTTAACGTAATTCGGTATAACGTCATACCATATAACCTATTACGTTATAACGTCATACCATATAACCTATTTCGTTATAACGTCATCCCATATAACGTAATACGTTATAACGTCATACCATATAACGTAATACGTTATAACGTCATCCCATATTACGTAATGCGTTATAACGTCGTCTCATATAACGTAATACGTTATAACGTCCTCCCATATAACGTAATACGTTATAACGTCATCCCATATAACGTAATACGTTATAACGTCATACCATATGACGTAATACGTTATAACGTCATACCACATAACGTAATACATTATAACGTCATGCCATGTAAAGTAATACGCTATAACCTCATACCACATAACGTATTACGTTATTACGTTATAACATATAACGTAATGCGTTATAACGTTATACCATATAACGTAATACGTTGTAACGTCATCCCATATAACGTAATACGTTATAACGTCATCCCATATAACGTAATACGTTATAACGTCAGCCCATATAACGTAATTCGTTATAAAGTCATACCATATAACCTATTTCCGTCATAACGTCATACCATATAACGTATTACGTTATAACGTCATACCATATAACCTATTACGTTATAACGGCATACCATATAACGTAATACGTTATAACGTCATACCACATAACGTAATACGTTATAACGTCATGCCATGTAAAGTAATACGCTATAACCTCATACCACATAACGTATTACGTTATTACGTTATAACATATAACGTAATACGTTGTAACGTCATCCCATATAACGTAATACGTTATAACGTCATCCCATATAACGTAATACGTTATAACGTCAGCCCATATAACGTAATACGTTATAAAGTCATACCATATAACCTATTTCCGTCATAACGTCATACCATATAACGTATTACGTTATTACGTTATACCATATAACCTATTACGTTATAACGTCATCCCATATAACGTAATACGTTATATCGTCATCCCATATAACGTAATACGTTATAACGTCATCCCATATAACGAAAGACGCTATAACGTCATCCCATATAACGTAATACGTTATAACGTCAGCCCATATAACGTAATACGTTATAAAGTCATACCATATAACCTATTTCCGTCATAACGTCATACCATATAACGTATTACGTTATAACGTCATACCATATAACCTATTACGTTATAACGGCATACCATATAACGTAATACGTTATAACGCTATACCATATAACCTATTACGTTATAACGTCATCCCATATAACTTAATACGTTATATCGTCATCCCATATAACGTAATACGTTATAACGTCATCCCATATAACGTAATACGTTATAACGTCATCCGATATTACGTAATACGTTATAACGTCATCCCATATAACGTAATTCGGTATAACGTCATACCATATAACCTATTACGTTATAACGTCATACCATATAACCTATTTCGTTATAACGTCATCCCATATAACGTAATACGTTATAACGTCATACCATATAACGTAATACGTTATAACGTCATCCCATATTACGTAATGCGTTATAACGTCGTCCCATATAACGTAATACGTTATAACGTCCTCCCATATAACGTAATACGTTATAACGTCATACCATATAACGTAATACGTTATAACGTCCACCCATATAACGTAATACGATATAACGTCATACCATATAACGTAATACGTTATAACGTCCACCAATATAACGAAATATGTTTTAACGGTATTCCATATAACGTAACACGTTATAACGTCATCCCATATAACGTAATACGTTATAACGTCATCCCATATAACGTAATTCGGTATAACGTCATACCATATAACCTATTACGTTATAACGTCATACCATATAACCTATTTCGTTATAACGTCATCCCATATAACGTAATACGTTATAACGTCATACCATATAACGTAATACGTTATAACGTCATCCCATATAACGTAATGCGTTATAACGTCGTCCCATATAACGTAATACGTTATAACGTCCTCCCATATAACGTAATACGATATAACGTCATACCATATAACGTAATACGTTATAACGTCCACCAATATAACGAAATACGTTTTAACGGTATTCCATATAACGTAACACGTTATAACGTCATCCCATATAACGTAATACGTTATAACGTCATACCATTTAACGTAATTCGGTATAACGTCATACCATATAACCTATTACGTTATAACGTCATACCATATAACCTATTTCGTTATAACGTCATCCCATATAACGTAATACGTTATAACGTCATACCATATAACGTAATACGTTATAACGTCATCCCATATTACGTAATGCGTTATAACGTCGTCTCATATAACGTAATACGTTATAACGTCCTCCCATATAACGTAATACGTTATAACGTCATCCCATATAACGTAATACGTTATAACGTCATACCATATGACGTAATACGTTATAACGTCATACCACATAACGTAATACATTATAACGTCATGCCATGTAAAGTAATACGCTATAACCTCATACCACATAACGTATTACGTTATTACGTTATAACATATAACGTAATGCGTTATAACGTTATACCATATAACGTAATACGTTGTAACGTCATCCCATATAACGTAATACGTTATAACGTCATCCCATATAACGTAATACGTTATAACGTCAGCCCATATAACGTAATACGTTATAAAGTCATACCATATAACCTATTTCCGTCATAACGTCATACCATATAACGTATTACGTTATAACGTCATACCATATAACCTATTACGTTATAACGGCATACCATATAACGTAATACGTTATAACGTCATACCACATAACGTAATACGTTATAACGTCATGCCATGTAAAGTAATACGCTATAACCTCATACCACATAACGTATTACGTTATTACGTTATAACATATAACGTAATACGTTGTAACGTCATCCCATATAACGTAATACGTTATAACGTCATCCCATATAACGTAATACGTTATAACGTCAGCCCATATAACGTAATACGTTATAAAGTCATACCATATAACCTATTTCCGTCATAACGTCATACCATATAACGTATTACGTTATTACGTTATACCATATAACCTATTACGTTATAACGTCATCCCATATAACGTAATACGTTATATCGTCATCCCATATAACGTAATACGTTATATCGTCATCCCATATAACGAAAGACGCTATAACGTCATCCCATATAACGTAATACGTTATAACGTCAGCCCATATAACGTAATACGTTATAAAGTCATACCATATAACCTATTTCCGTCATAACGTCATACCATATAACGTATTACGTTATAACGTCATACCATATAACCTATTACGTTATAACGGCATACCATATAACGTAATACGTTATAACGCTATACCATATAACCTATTACGTTATAACGTCATCCCATATAACGTAATACGTTATATCGTCATCCCATATAACGTAATACGTTATAACGTCATCCCATATAACGTAATACGTTATAACGTCATCCGATATTACGTAATACGTTATAACGTCATCCCATATAACGTAATTCGGTATAACGTCATACCATATAACCTATTACGTTATAACGTCATACCATATAACCTATTTCGTTATAACGTCATCCCATATAACGTAATACGTTATAACGTCATACCATATAACGTAATACGTTATAACGTCATCCCATATTACGTAATGCGTTATAACGTCGTCCCATATAACGTAATACGTTATAACGTCCACCAATATAACGAAATACGTTTTAACGGTATTCCATATAACGTAACACGTTATAACGTCATCCCATATAACGAAATACGTTATAACGTCATCCCATATAACTTAATACGTTATAACGTCATCCCATATAACGAAATACGTTATAACGTCATCCCATATAACGTAATACGTTATAACGTCATCCCATATAACGTAATTCGGTATAACGTCATACCATATAACCTATTACGTTATAACGTCATACCATATAACCTATTTCGTTATAACGTCATCCCATGTAACGTAATACGTTATAACGTCATACCATATACCGTAATACGTTATAACGTCATACCACATAACGTAATACGTTATAACGTCATGCCATATAACGTAATACGGTATAGCGTCATACCATATAACCTATTTACGTTATAACGTCATACCATATGACCTATTTCGTTATAAAGTCATCCCATATAACGTAATACGTTATAACGTCATACCATATAACGCAATACGTTATAACGTCGTCCCACATAACGCAATACGTTATAACGTCATCCCATATTACGTAATACGTTATAACGTCATCCCATATAACGAAATACGCTATAACGTCATCCCATATAACGTAATACGTTATAACGTCATACCATATAACCTATTACGTTATAACGTCATCCCATATAACGCAATACGTTATAACGTCGTCCCACGTAACGTAATACGTTATAACGTCATCCCATATTACGTTATACGTTATAACGTCATCCTCTATAACGTAATACGTTATAACGTCATCCCATATAACGTAATACGTTATAGCGTCATCCCATATAACGAAATACGTTATAATGTCATCCCATATAACGTAATACGTTATAATGTCATCCCATATAACGTAATTCGGTATAACGTCATACCATATAACCTATTACGTTATAACGTCATACCATATAACCTATTTCGTTATAACGTCATCCCATATAACGTAATACGTTATAACGTCATACCATATAACCTAATACGTTATAGGGTCCTCCCATATAACGAAATACGTTATAACGGTATTCCATATAACGTAATACGTTATAACGTCATCCCATATAACGTAATGCGTTAAAACGTCATCCCATATAACGCAATACGTTATAAGGTCATACCATATGACGTAATACGTTATAACGTCATACCACATAACGTAATACGTTATAACGACATGCCATATAAAGTAATAAGTTATAACCTCATACCACATAACGTATTACGCTATTACGTTATAACATATAACGTAATGCGTTATAACGTTATACCATATAACGTAATACGTTGTAACGTCATCCCATATAACGTCATACGTTATAACGTCATCCCATATAACGTAATACGTTATAACGTCAGCCCATATAACGTAATACGTTATAAAGTCATACCATATTACCTATTTCCGTTATAACGTCATACCATATAACGTATTACGTTATAACGTCATACCATATAACCTATTACGTTATAACGGCATACCATATAACGTAATACGTTATAACGTTATACCATATAACCTCTTACGTTATAACGTCATCCCATATAACGTAATACGTTATATCGTCATCCCATATTACGTAATTCGTTATAACGTCATCCCATATAACGCAATACGTTATAACGTCGTCCCGCATAACGTAATACGTTATAACGTCATCCGATATTACTTAATACGTTATAACGTCATCCCATATAACGTAATACGGTATAACGTCATAGCATATAACCTATTTACGTTATAACGTCATACCATATAACGAAATACGTTATAACGTCATCCCATATAACGTAATTCGGTATAACGTCATATCTTATAACCTATTGCGTTATAACGTCATACCATATAACCTATTTCGTTATAACGTCATCCCATATAAAGTAATACGTTATAACGTCGTCCCACATAACGTAATACGTTATAACGTCATCCCATATTACGTAATACGTTATAACGTCATCCCATATAACGAAATACGTTACAACGTCATCCCATATAACGTAATACGTTATAGCGTCATCCCATATAACGTAATTCGGTATAACGTCATACCATACAACCTATTACGTTATAACGTCATACCATATAACCTATTTCGTTATAACGTCATCCCATGTAACGTAATACGTTATAACGTCATACCATATATCGTAATACATTATAACGTCATACCACATAACGTAATACGTTATAACATCATGTCATATAAGGTAATACGGTATAACGTCATACCATATAACCTATTTACGTTATAACGTCATACCACATAACCAATTACGTTATAACGTCATCCCATATAACGTAATTCGGTATAACGTCATATCATATAACCTATTGCGTTATAGCGTCATACCATATAACCTATTTCGTTATAACGCCATCCCATATAACGTAATACGTTATAACGTCGTCCCACATAACGTAATACGTTATAACGTCATCCCATATTACGTAATACGTCATAACGTCATCCCATATAACGAAATACGTTATAACGTCATTCCATATAACCTATTTACGTTATAACGTCATATCATATAACCTATTTCGTTATAACGTCATCCCATATAACGTAATACGTTATAACGTCATACCATATAACGCAATACGTTATAACGTCGTCCCACATAACGTAATACGTTATAACGTCATCCCATATTACGTAATACGTTATAACGTCATCCCATATAACGTAATTCGGTATAACGTCATACCATATAACCTATTACGTTATAACGTCATACCATATAACCTATTTCGTTATAACGTCATCCCATATAACGTAATACGTTATAACGTCATACCATATAACGTAATACGTTATAACGTCATCCCATATTACGTAATGCGTTATAACGTCGTCCCATATAACGTAATACGTTATAACGTCCTCCCATATAACGTAATACGTTATAACGGCATACCATATAACGTAATACGTTATAACGTCCACCCATATAACGAAATACGTTATAACGGTGTTCCAATTAACGTAATACGTTATAACGTCATCCCATATAACGTAATGCGTTATAACGTCATCCCATATAACGCAATACGTTATAACGTCATACCATATGACGTAATACGTTATAACGTCATACCACATAACGTAATACGTTATAACGTCATGCCATATAAAGTAATAAGTTATAACCTCATACCACATAACGTATTACGTTATTACGTTATACCATATAACCTATTACGTCATCCCATATAAAGTAATACGTTATGTCGTCATCCCATATAACGTAATACGTTATAACGTCATCCCATATAACGAAAGACGCTATAACGTCATACCATATAACCTATTACGTTATAACGGCATACCATATAACGTAATACGTTATAACGTTATACCATATAACCTATTACGTTATAACGTCATCCCATATAACGTAATACGTTATATCGTCATCCCATATAACGTAATACGTTATAACGTCATCCCATATAACGAAAGACGCTATAACGTCATCCCATATAACGTAATTCGGTATAACGTCATACCATATAACGTAATACGTTATAACGTCATTCCATATAACGTAATTCGGTATAACGTCATACCATATAACCTATTACGTTATAACGTCATACCATATAACCTATTTCGTTATAACGTCATTCCATATAACGTAATATGTTATAACGTCATCCCATATAACGAAATACGTTATAACGTCATCCCATATAACTTAATACGTTATAACGTCATCCCATATAACGAAATACGTTATAACGTCATCCCATATAACGTAATACGTTATAACGTCATCCCATATGACCTATTTCGTTATAAAGTCATCCCATATAACGTAATACGTTATAACGTCATACCATATAACCTATTTCGTTATAACGTCATCCCATGTAACGTAATACGTTATAACGTCATACCATATATCGTAATACGTTATAACGTCATACCACATAACGTAATACGTTATAACATCATGCCATATAACGTAATACGGTATAGCGTCATACCATATAACCTATTTACGTTATAACGTCATACCATATGACCTATTTCGTTATAAAGTCATCCCATATAACGTAATACGTTATAACGTCATACCATATAACGCAATACGTTATAACGTCGTCCCACATAACGCAATACGTTATAACGTCATCCCATATTACGTAATACGTTATAACGTCATCCCATATAACGAAATACGCTATAACGTCATCCCATATAACGTCATACGTTATAACGTCATACCATATAACCTATTACGTTATAACGTCATCCCATATAACGCAATACGTTATAACGTCGTCCCACGTAACGCAATACGTTATAACGTCATCCCATATTACGTTATACGTTATAACGTCATCCTCTATAACGTAATACGTTATAACGTCATCCCATATAACGTAATACGTTATAGCGTCATCCCATATAACGAAATACGTTATAATGTCATCCCATATAACGTAATACGTTATAACGTCATCCCATATAACGTAATTCGGTATAACGTCATACCATATAACCTATTACGTTATAACGTCATACCATATAACCTATTTCGTTATAACGTCATCCCATATAACGTAATACGTTATAACGTCATACCATATAACCTAATACGTTATAACGTCATCCCATATTACGTAATGCGTTATAACGTCGTCCCATATAACGTAATACGTTATAGCGTCCTCCCATATAACGTAATACGTTATAACGTCATACCATATAACCTAATACGTTATAACGTCATCCCATATTACGTTATACGTTATAACGTCATCCCATATAACGTAATGCGTTATAACGTCATCCCAAATAACGCAATACGTTATAAGGTCATACCATATGACGTAATACGTTATAACGTCATACCACATAACGTAATACGTTATAACGTCATGCCATATAAAGTAATAAGTTATAACCTCATACCACATAACGTATTACGTTATTACGTTATAACATATAACGTAATGCGTTATAACGTTATACCATATAACGTAATACGTTGTAACGTCATCCCATATAACGTCATACGTTATAACGTCATCCCATATAACGTAATACGTTATAACGTCATCCCATATTACGTTATACGTTATAACGTCATCCTCTATAACGTAGTACGTTATAACGTCATCCCATATTACGTAATACGTTATAACGTCATCCTCTATAACGTAATACGTTATAACGTCATCCCATATAACGTAATGCGTTATAACGTCATCCCATATAACGTAATACGTTATATTGTCATCCCATATAACGTAATACGGTATAACGGCATACCATATGACGTAATACGGTATAACGTCATATCATATAACCTATTTACGTTATAACGTCATACCATATAACGTATTACGTTATACCGTCATACCATATAAAATATTATGTTATAACGTCACACCATATAACGTAATACGTTATAACGTTATACCCTATAACCTATTACGTTATAACGACATACCATGTAAAATATTATGTTATAACATCACACCATATAACGTAATATGTTATAACGTTATACCACAAAACCTATTACGTTATAACGTCACCCCATAAAACGTAATACGTTATAACGTCATCCCATATAACGTAATACGGTATAACGTCATACCATATAACCTATTTACGTTATAACGTCATACCATTTAACGTAATTCGGTATAACGTCATACCATATAACCTATTACGTTATAACGTCATACCATATAACCTATTTCGTTATAACGTCATTCCATATAACGTAATAATTTATAACGTCATCCCATATAACGCAATACGTTATAACGTCGTCCCACATAACGTAATACGTTATAACGTCATCCCATATTACGTAATACGTTATAACGTCATCACATATAACGAAATACGTTACAACGTCATCCCATATAACGTAATACGTTATAACGTCATCCCATATAACGTAATTCGGTATAACGTCATACCATATAACCTATTGCGTTATAAAGTCATACCACATAACCTATTTCGTTATGACGTCATCCAATATAACGTAATACGTTATAACGTCGTCCCACATAAAATAATACGTTATAACGTCATCCCATATAACGTATTACGTTATACCGTCATACCATGTAAAATATTACGTTATAACGTCACACCATATAACGTAATACATTATAACGTCATCCCATATAACGTAATACGTTATAACGTCATCCCATATAACGCAGTACGTTATAACGTCGTCCCACATAACATAATACGTTATAACGTCATCCCATATTACGTAATACGTTATAACGTCATCACATATAACGAAATACGTTATAACGTCATCACATATAACGTAATACGTTATAACGTCATCCCATATAACGTAATTCGGTATAACGTCATACCATATAACATATTGCGTTATAAAGTTATACCATATAACCTATTTCGTTATGACGTCATCCAATATAACGTAATACGTTATAACGTCGTCCCACATAAAATAATACGTTATAACGTCATCCCATATAACGTATTACGTTATAACGTCATACCATATAACCTATTTCGTTATAACGTCATTCCATATAACGTAATATGTTATAACGTCATCCCATATAACGAAATACGTTATAACGTCATCCCATATAACTTAATACGTTATAACGTCATCCCATATAACGAAATACGTTATAACGTCATCCCATATAACGTAATACGTTATAACGTCATCCCATATGACCTATTTCGTTATAAAGTCATCCCATATAACGTAATACGTTATAACGTCATACCATATAACCTATTTCGTTATAACGTCATCCCATGTAACGTAATACGTTATAACGTCATACCATATATCGTAATACGTTATAACGTCATACCACATAACGTAATACGTTATAACATCATGCCATATAACGTAATACGGTATAGCGTCATACCATATAACCTATTTACGTTATAACGTCATACCATATGACCTATTTCGTTATAAAGTCATCCCATATAACGTAATACGTTATAACGTCATACCATATAACGCAATACGTTATAACGTCGTCCCACATAACGCAATACGTTATAACGTCATCCCATATTACGTAATACGTTATAACGTCATCCCATATAACGAAATACGCTATAACGTCATCCCATATAACGTCATACGTTATAACGTCATACCATATAACCTATTACGTTATAACGTCATCCCATATAACGCAATACGTTATAACGTCGTCCCACGTAACGCAATACGTTATAACGTCATCCCATATTACGTTATACGTTATAACGTCATCCTCTATAACGTAATACGTTATAACGTCATCCCATATAACGTAATACGTTATAGCGTCATCCCATATAACGAAATACGTTATAATGTCATCCCATATAACGTAATACGTTATAACGTCATCCCATATAACGTAATTCGGTATAACGTCATACCATATAACCTATTACGTTATAACGTCATACCATATAACCTATTTCGTTATAACGTCATCCCATATAACGTAATACGTTATAACGTCATACCATATAACCTAATACGTTATAACGTCATCCCATATTACGTAATGCGTTATAACGTCGTCCCATATAACGTAATACGTTATAGCGTCCTCCCATATAACGTAATACGTTATAACGTCATACCATATAACCTAATACGTTATAACGTCATCCCATATTACGTTATACGTTATAACGTCATCCCATATAACGTAATGCGTTATAACGTCATCCCATATAACGCAATACGTTATAAGGTCATACCATATGACGTAATACGTTATAACGTCATACCACATAACGTAATACGTTATAACGTCATGCCATATAAAGTAATAAGTTATAACCTCATACCACATAACGTATTACGTTATTACGTTATAACATATAACGTAATGCGTTATAACGTTATACCATATAACGTAATACGTTGTAACGTCATCCCATATAACGTCATACGTTATAACGTCATCCCATATAACGTAATACGTTATAACGTCATCTCATATTACGTTATACGTTATAACGTCATCCTCTATAACGTAGTACGTTATAACGTCATCCCATATTACGTAATACGTTATAACGTCATCCTCTATAACGTAATACGTTATAACGTCATCCCATATAACGTAATGCGTTATAACGTCATCCCATATAACGTAATACGTTATATTGTCATCCCATATAACGTAATACGGTATAACGGCATACCATATGACGTAATACGGTATAACGTCATATCATATAACCTATTTACGTTATAACGTCATACCATATAACGTATTACGTTATACCGTCATACCATATAAAATATTATGTTATAACGTCACACCATATAACGTAATACGTTATAACGTTATACCCTATAACCTATTACGTTATAACGACATACCATGTAAAATATTATGATATAACATCACACCATATAACGTAATATGTTATAACGTTATACCACAAAACCTATTACGTTATAACGTCACCCCATAAAACGTAATACGTTATAACGTCATCCCATATAACGTAATACGGTATAACGTCATACCATATAACCTATTTACGTTATAACGTCATACCATTTAACGTAATTCGGTATAACGTCATACCATATAACCTATTACGTTATAACGTCATACCATATAACCTATTTCGTTATAACGTCATTCCATATAACGTAATAATTTATAACGTCATCCCATATAACGCAATACGTTATAACGTCGTCCCACATAACGTAATACGTTATAACGTCATCCCATATTACGTAATACGTTATAACGTCATCACATATAACGAAATACGTTACAACGTCATCCCATATAACGTAATACGTTATAACGTCATCCCATATAACGTAATTCGGTATAACGTCATACCATATAACCTATTGCGTTATAAAGTCATACCACATAACCTATTTCGTTATGACGTCATCCAATATAACGTAATACGTTATAACGTCGTCCCACATAAAATAATACGTTATAACGTCATCCCATATAACGTATTACGTTATACCGTCATACCATGTAAAATATTACGTTATAACGTCACACCATATAACGTAATACATTATAACGTCATCCCATATAACGTAATACGTTATAACGTCATCCCATATAACGCAGTACGTTATAACGTCGTCCCACATAACATAATACGTTATAACGTCATCCCATATTACGTAATACGTTATAACGTCATCACATATAACGAAATACGTTATAACGTCATCACATATAACGTAATACGTTATAACGTCATCCCATATAACGTAATTCGGTATAACGTCATACCATATAACATATTGCGTTATAAAGTTATACCATATAACCTATTTCGTTATGACGTCATCCAATATAACGTAATACGTTATAACGTCGTCCCACATAAAATAATACGTTATAACGTCATCCCATATAACGTATTACGTTATACCGTCATACCATGTAAAATATTACGTTATAACGTCACACCATATAACGTAATACGTTATAACGTCATCCCACATAACATAATACGTTATAACGTCATCCCATATAACGTAATGCGTTATAACGTCATCCCATATAACGAAATACGCTATAACGTTATCCCATATAACGTCATACGTTATAACGTCATACCATATAACCTATTACGTTATAACGTCATCCCATATAACGCAATACGTTATAACGTCGTCCCACGTAACGCAATACGTTATAACGTCATCCCATATTACGTTATACGTTATAACGTCATCCTCTATAACGTAATACGTTATAACGTCATCCCATATAACGTAATACGTTATAGCGTCATCCCATATAACGAAATACGTTATAATGTCATCCCATATAACGTAATACGTTATAACGTCATCCCATATAACGTAATTCGGTATAACGTCATACCATATAACCTATTACGTTATAACGTCATACCATATAACCTATTTCGTTATAACGTCATCCCATATAACGTAATACGTTATAACGTCATACCATATAACCTAATACGTTATAACGTCATCCCATATTACGTAATGCGTTATAACGTCGTCCCATATAACGTAATACGTTATAGCGTCCTCCCATATAACGTAATACGTTATAACGTCCACCCATATAACGAAATACGTTATAACGGTATTCCATATAACGTAATACGTTGTAACGTCATCCCATATAACGTAATGCGTTATAACGTCATCCCATATAACGCAATACGTTATAAGGTCATACCATATGACGTAATACGTTATAACGTCATACCACATAACGTAATACGTTATAACGTCATGCCATATAAAGTAATAAGTTATAACCTCATACCACATAACGTATTACGTTATTACGTTATAACATATAACGTAATGCGTTATAACGTCATCCCATATAACGTAATAATTTATAACGTCATCCCATATAACGCAATACGTTATAACGTCGTCCCACATAACGTAATACGTTATAACGTCATCCCATATTACGTAATACGTTATAACGTCATCACATATAACGAAATACGTTACAACGTCATCCCATATAACGTAATACGTTATAACGTCATCCCATATAACGTAATTCGGTATAACGTCATACCATATAACCTATTGCGTTATAAAGTCATACCATATAACCTATTTCGTTATGACGTCATCCAATATAACGTAATACGTTATAACGTCGTCCCACATAAAATAATACGTTATAACGTCATCCCATATAACGTATTACGTTATACCGTCATACCATGTAAAATATTACGTTATAACGTCACACCATATAACGTAATACATTATAACGTCATCCCATATAACGTAATACGTTATAACGTCATCCCATATAACGCAGTACGTTATAACGTCGTCCCACATAACATAATACGTTATAACGTCATCCCATATTACGTAATACGTTATAACGTCATCACATATAACGAAATACGTTATAACGTCATCACATATAACGTAATACGTTATAACGTCATCCCATATAACGTATTACGTTATACCGTCATACCATGTAAAATATTACGTTATAACGTCACACCATATAACGTAATACATTATAACGTCATCCCACATAACATAATACGTTATAACGTCATCCCATATTACGTAATACGTTATAACGTCATCCCATATAACGTAATACGGTATAACGTCATACCATACAATCTATTTACGTTATAACGTCATACCATTTAACGAAATTCGGTATAACGTCATACCATATAACCTATTACGTTATAACGTCATACCATATAACCTATTTCGTTATAACGTCATCCCATATAACCTAATACGTTATAACGTCATCCCATATAACGCAATACGTTATAACGTCGTCCCACATAACGTAATACGTTATAACGTCATCCCATATTACGTAATACGTTATAACGTCATCACATATAACGAAATACGTTATAACGTCATCACATATAACGTAATACGTTATAACGTCATCCCATATAACGTAATTCGGTATAACGTCATACCATATAACATATTGCGTTATAAAGTTATACCATATAACCTATTTCGTTATGACGTCATCCAACATAACGTAATACGTTATAACGTCGTCGCACAAATCGTAATACGTTATAACGTCATCCCATATTACGTAATACGTTATAAGGTCATCCCATATAACGAAATACGTTAATACGTCATCCCATATAACTTAATAAGTTATAACGTCATCCTATATAACGTAATTCGGTATAACGTCATACCATATAACCTATTACGTTATAACGGCATGCCATATAACCTATTACGTTATAACGGCATACCATATAACGTAATACGTTATAACGTTATACCATATAACCTATTACGTTATAATGTCATCCCATGTAACGTAATTCGTTATATCGTCATCCCATATAACGTAATACGTTATATTGTCATCCCATATAACGTAATAAGGTATAACGGCATACCATATGACGTAATACGGTATAACGTCATATCATATAACCTATTTACGTTATAACGTCATACCATATAACGTATTACGTTATACCGTCATACCATATATCCTATTTCGTTATAACGTCATTCCATATAACGCAATAATTTATAACGTCATCCCATATAACGCAATACGTTATAACGTCGTCCCACATAACGTAATACGTTATAACGTCATCCCATATTACGTAATACGCTATAACGTCATCACATATAACGAAATACGTTACAACGTCATCCCATATAACGTAATAAGTTATAACGTCGTCCCACATAACGTAATTCGTTATAACGTCATCCCATATAACGTATTACGTTATAACGTCATACCATACAATCTATTTACGTTATAACGTCATACCATTTAACGTAATTTGGTATAACGTCATACCATATAACGTAATACGGTATAACGTCATACCATACAATCTATTTACGTTATAACGTCATACCATTTAACGTAATTCGGTATAACGTCATACCATATAACCTATTACGTTATAACGTCATACCATATAACCTATTTCGTTATAACGTCATCCCATATAACCTAATACGTTATAACGTCATCCCATATAACGCAATACGTTATAACGTCGTCCCACATAACGTAATACGTTATAACGTCATCCCATATTACGTAATTCGGTATAACGTCATACCATATAACCTATTGCGTTATAAAGTTATACCATATAACCTATTTCGTTATGACGTCATCCAACATAACGTAATACGTTATAACGTCGTCCCACAAAACGTAATACGTTATAACGTCATCCCATATTACGTAATACGTTATAAGGTCATCCCATATAACGAAATACGTTAATACGTCATCCCATATAACTTAATAAGTTATAACGTCATCCCATATAACGTAATTCGGTATAACGTCATACCATACAACCTATTACGTTATAACGGCATGCCATATAACCTATTACGTTATAACGGCATACCATATAACGTAATGCGTTATAACGTTATACGATATAACCTATTACGTTATAACGTCATCCCATATAACGTAATACGTTATATCGTCATCCCATATAACGTAATACGTTATAACGTCATCCCATATAACGCAATACGTTATAACGTCGTCCCGCATAACGTAATACGTTATAACGTCATCCCACATTATTAATACGTTATAACGTCATCCCATATAACGTAATACGGTATAACGTCATACCATATAACCTATTTACGTTATAACGTCATACCATATAACGAAATACGTTATAACGTCATCCCATATAACGTAATTCGGTATAACGTCATATCATATAACCTATTGCGTTATAACGTCATACCATATAACCTATTTCGTTATAACGTCATCCCATATAACGTAATACGTTATAACGTCGTCCTACATAACGTAATACGTTATAACGTCTTCCCATATTACGTAATTCGGTATAACGTCATACCATATAACCTATTCCGTTATAACGTCATACCATATAACCTATTTCGTTATAACGTCATCCCATGTAACGTAATACGTTATAACGTCATACCATATATCGTAATACGTTATAACGTCACGCCACATAACGTGATACGTTATAACATCATGCCATATAACGTAATACGGTATAACGTCATATCATATAACCTATTTACGTTATAACGTCATACCATATAACCTATTTCGTTATAACGTCATCCCATATAACGTAATACGTTATAACGCCATACCATATAACGCAATACGTTATAACGTCATCCCATATAACGCAATACGTTATAACGTCGTCCCACATAACGTAATACGTTATAACGTCATCCCATATTACGTAATACGTTATAACGTCATCACATATAGCGAAATACGTTACAACGTCATCCCATATAACGTAATACGTTATAACGTCATCCCATATAGCGTAATTCGGTATAACGTCATACCATATAACCTATTGCGTTATAAAGTCATACCATATAACCTATTTCGTTATGACGTCATCCAATATAACGTAATACGTTATAACGTCGTCCCACATAACGTAATACGTTATAACGTCATCCCATATAACGTATTAAGTTATACCGTCATACCATGCAAATATTATGTTATAACGTCACACCATATAACGTAATACATTATAACGTCACCCCATATAACGTAATACGTTATAACGTCATCCCATATAACGCAGTACGTTATAACGTCGTCCCACATAACATAATACGTTATAACGTCATCCCACATAACATAATACGTTATAACGTCATCCCATATTACGTAATACGTTATAACATCATCCCATATAACGTAATACGGTATAACGTCATACCATACAATCTATTTACGTTATAACGTCATACCATTTAACGTAATTCGGTATAACGTCATACCATATAACCTATTACGTTATAACGTCATACCATATAACCTATTTCGTTATAACGTCATCCCATATAACCTAATACGTTATAACGTCATCCCATATAACGCAATACGATATAACGTCGTCCCACATAACGTAATACGTTATAACGTCATCCTATATTACGTAATACGTTATAACGTCATCCCATATAACGTAATTCGGTATAACGTCATACCATATAACCTATTGCGTTATAAAGTCATACCATATAACCTATTTCGTTACGACGTCATCCAACATAACGTAATACGCTATAACGTCGTCCCACAAAACTTAATACGTTATAACGTCATCCCATATTACGTAACACGTTATAAGGTCATCCCATATAACGAAATACGTTAATACGTCATCCCATATAACGCAATACGTTATAACGTCGTCCCACATAACGTAATACGTTGTAACGTCATCCCATATTACGTAATACGTTATAACGTCATCACATATAACGAAATACGTTACAACGTCATCCCATATAACGTAATAAGTTATAACGTCATCCCATATAACGTAATTCGGTATAACGTCATACCATATAACCTATTGCGTTATAAAGTCATACCATATAACCTATTTCGTTATGACGTCATCCAATATAACGTAATACGTTATAACGTCGTCCCACATAACGTAATACGTTATAACGTCATCCCATATAACGTATTACGTTATACCGTCATACCATGTAAAATATTATGTTATAACGTCACACCATATAACGTAATACATTATAACGTCATCCCATATAACGCAATACGTTATAACGTCATCCCACATAACATAATACAATATAACGTCATCCCATATTACGTAATACGTTATAACGTCATCCCATATAACGTAATACGGTATAACGTCATACCATACAATCTATTTACGTTATAACGTCATACCACTTAACGTAATTCGGTATAACGTCATACCATATAACCTATTACGTTATAACGTCATACCATATAACCTATTTCGTTATAACGTCATCCCATATAACCTAATACGTTATAACGTCATCCCATATAACGCAATACGTTATAACGTCGTCCCACATAACGTAATACGTTATAACGTCATCCCATATTACGTAATTCGGTATAACGTCATACCATATAACCTATTGCGTTATAAAGTTATACCATATAACCTATTTCGTTATGAAGTCATCCAACATAACGTAATACGTTATAACGTCGCCCCACAAAACGTAATACGTTATAACGTCATCCCATATTACGTAATACGTTATAAGGTCATCCCATATAACGAAATACGTTAATACGTTATCCCATATAACTTAATAAGTTATAACGTCATCCCATATAACGTAATTCGGTATAACGTCATACCATATAACCTATTACGTTATAACGGCATGCCATATAACCTATTACGTTATAACGGCATACCATATAACGTAATGCGTTATAACGTTATACCATATAACCTATTACGTTATAACGTCATCCCATATAACGTAATACGTTATATCGTCATCCCATATAACGTAATACGTTATAACGTCATCCCATATAACGTAATACGTTATAACGTCGTCCCGCATAACGTAATACGTTATAACGTCATCCCACATTATTAATACGTTATAACGTCATCCCATATAACGTAATACGGTATAACGTCATACCATATAACCTATTTACGTTATAACGTCATACCATATAACGAAATACGTTATAACGTCATCCCATATAACGTAATACGTTATAACGTCATACCATATATCGTAATACGTTATAACGTCATACCACATAACGTAATACGTTATAACGTCATGCCATATAACGTAATACGGTATAGCGTCATACCATATAACCTATTTACGTTATAACGTCATACCATATGACCTATTTCGTTATAAAGTCATCCCATATAACGTAATACGTTATAACATCATACCATATAACGCAATACGTTATAACGTCGTCCCACATAACGCAATACGTTATAACGTCATCCCATATAACGAAATACGTTATAACGTCATCCCATATAACGTAATACGTTATAACGTCATCCCATATAACGTAATTCGGTATAACGTCATACCATATAACCTATTACGTTATAACGTCATACCATATAACCTATTTCGTTATAACGTCATTCCATATAACGTAATATGTTATAACGTCATCCCATATAACGAAATACGTTATAACGTCATCCCATATAACTTAATACGTTATAACGTCATCCCATATAACGAAATACGTTATAACGTCATCCCATATAACGTAATACGTTATAACGTCATCCCATATAACGTAATTCGGTATAACGTCATACCATATAACCTATTACGTTATAACGTCATACCATATAACCTATTTCGTTATAACGTCATTCCATATAACGTAATATGTTATAACGTCATCCCATATAACGAAATACGTTATAACGTCATCCCATATAACGTAATACGTTATAACGTCATCCCATATAACGTAATTCGGTATAACGTCATACCATATAACCTATTACGTTATAACGTCATACCATATAACCTATTTCGTTATAACGTCATCCCATGTAACGTAATACGTTATAACGTCATACCATATATCGTAATACGTTATAACGTCATACCACATAAAGTAATACGTTATAACGTCATGCCATATAACGTAATACGGTATAGCGTCATACCATATAACCTATTTACGTTATAACGTCATACCATATGACCTATTTCGTTATAAAGTCATCCCATATAACGTAATACGTTATAACGTCATACCATATAACGCAATACGTTATAACGTCGTCCCACATAACGTAATACGTTATAACGTCATCCCATATAACGTAATTCGGTATAACGTCATACCATATAACCTATTACGTTATAACGTCATACCATATAACCTATTTCGTTATAACGTCATCCCATGTAACGTAATACGTTATAACGTCATACCATATATCGTAATACGTTATAACGTCATACCACATAAAGTAATACGTTATAACGTCATGCCATATAACGTAATACGGTATAGCGTCATACCATATAACCTATTACGTTATAACGTCATACCATATAACCTATTTCGTTATAACGTCATCCCATATAACCTAATACGTTATAACGTCATCCCATATAACGCAATACGATATAACGTCGTCCCACATAACGTAATACGTTATAACGTCATCCTATATTACGTAATACGTTATAACGTCATCCCATATAACGTAATTCGGTATAACGTCATACCATATAACCTATTGCGTTATAAAGTCATACCATATAACCTATTTCGTTACGACGTCATCCAACATAACGTAATACGCTATAACGTCGTCCCACAAAACTTAATACGTTATAACGTCATCCCATATTACGTAACACGTTATAAGGTCATCCCATATAACGAAATACGTTAATACGTCATCCCATATAACGCAATACGTTATAACGTCGTCCCACATAACGTAATACGTTGTAACGTCATCCCATATTACGTAATACGTTATAACGTCATCACATATAACGAAATACGTTACAACGTCATCCCATATAACGTAATAAGTTATAACGTCATCCCATATAACGTAATTCGGTATAACGTCATACCATATAACCTATTGCGTTATAAAGTCATACCATATAACCTATTTCGTTATGACGTCATCCAATATAACGTAATACGTTATAACGTCGTCCCACATAACGTAATACGTTATAACGTCATCCCATATAACGTATTACGTTATACCGTCATACCATGTAAAATATTATGTTATAACGTCACACCATATAACGTAATACATTATAACGTCATCCCATATAACGCAATACGTTATAACGTCATCCCACATAACATAATACAATATAACGTCATCCCATATTACGTAATACGTTATAACGTCATCCCATATAACGTAATACGGTATAACGTCATACCATACAATCTATTTACGTTATAACGTCATACCACTTAACGTAATTCGGTATAACGTCATACCATATAACCTATTACGTTATAACGTCATACCATATAACCTATTTCGTTATAACGTCATCCCATATAACCTAATACGTTATAACGTCATCCCATATAACGCAATACGTTATAACGTCGTCCCACATAACGTAATACGTTATAACGTCAACCCATATTACGTAATTCGGTATAACGTCATACCATATAACCTATTGCGTTATAAAGTTATACCATATAACCTATTTCGTTATGAAGTCATCCAACATAACGTAATACGTTATAACGTCGCCCCACAAAACGTAATACGTTATAACGTCATCCCATATTACGTAATACGTTATAAGGTCATCCCATATAACGAAATACGTTAATACGTTATCCCATATAACTTAATAAGTTATAACGTCATCCCATATAACGTAATTCGGTATAACGTCATACCATATAACCTATTACGTTATAACGGCATGCCATATAACCTATTACGTTATAACGGCATACCATATAACGTAATGCGTTATAACGTTATACCATATAACCTATTACGTTATAACGTCATCCCATATAACGTAATACGTTATATCGTCATCCCATATAACGTAATACGTTATAACGTCATCCCATATAACGTAATACGTTATAACGTCGTCCCGCATAACGTAATACGTTATAACGTCATCCCACATTATTAATACGTTATAACGTCATCCCATATAACGTAATACGGTATAACGTCATACCATATAACCTATTTACGTTATAACGTCATACCATATAACGAAATACGTTATAACGTCATCCCATATAACGTAATACGTTATAACGTCATACCATATATCGTAATACGTTATAACGTCATACCACATAACGTAATACGTTATAACGTCATGCCATATAACGTAATACGGTATAGCGTCATACCATATAACCTATTTACGTTATAACGTCATACCATATGACCTATTTCGTTATAAAGTCATCCCATATAACGTAATACGTTATAACGTCATACCATATAACGCAATACGTTATAACGTCGTCCCACATAACGCAATACGTTATAACGTCATCCCATATAACGAAATACGTTATAACGTCATCCCATATAACGTAATACGTTATAACGTCATCCCATATAACGTAATTCGGTATAACGTCATACCATATAACCTATTACGTTATAACGTCATACCATATAACCTATTTCGTTATAACGTCATTCCATATAACGTAATATGTTATAACGTCATCCCATATAACGAAATACGTTATAACGTCATCCCATATAACTTAATACGTTATAACGTCATCCCATATAACGAAATACGTTATAACGTCATCCCATATAACGTAATACGTTATAACGTCATCCCATATAACGTAATTCGGTATAACGTCATACCATATAACCTATTACGTTATAACGTCATACCATATAACCTATTTCGTTATAACGTCATTCCATATAACGTAATATGTTATAACGTCATCCCATATAACGAAATACGTTATAACGTCATCCCATATAACGTAATACGTTATAACGTCATCCCATATAACGTAATTCGGTATAACGTCATACCATATAACCTATTACGTTATAACGTCATACCATATAACCTATTTCGTTATAACGTCATCCCATGTAACGTAATACGTTATAACGTCATACCATATATCGTAATACGTTATAACGTCATACCACATAAAGTAATACGTTATAACGTCATGCCATATAACGTAATACGGTATAGCGTCATACCATATAACCTATTTACGTTATAACGTCATACCATATGACCTATTTCGTTATAAAGTCATCCCATATAACGTAATACGTTATAACGTCATACCATATAACGCAATACGTTATAACGTCGTCCCACATAACGTAATACGTTATAACGTCATCCCATATAACGTAATTCGGTATAACGTCATACCATATAACCTATTACGTTATAACGTCATACCATATAACCTATTTCGTTATAACGTCATCCCATGTAACGTAATACGTTATAACGTCATACCATATATCGTAATACGTTATAACGTCATACCACATAAAGTAATACGTTATAACGTCATGCCATATAACGTAATACGGTATAGCGTCATACCATATAACCTATTACGTTATAACGTCATACCATATAACCTATTTCGTTATAACGTCATCCCATATAACCTAATACGTTATAACGTCATCCCATATAACGCAATACGATATAACGTCGTCCCACATAACGTAATACGTTATAACGTCATCCTATATTACGTAATACGTTATAACGTCATCCCATATAACGTAATTCGGTATAACGTCATACCATATAACCTATTGCGTTATAAAGTCATACCATATAACCTATTTCGTTACGACGTCATCCAACATAACGTAATACGCTATAACGTCGTCCCACAAAACTTAATACGTTATAACGTCATCCCATATTACGTAACACGTTATAAGGTCATCCCATATAACGAAATACGTTAATACGTCATCCCATATAACGCAATACGTTATAACGTCGTCCCACATAACGTAATACGTTGTAACGTCATCCCATATTACGTAATACGTTATAACGTCATCACATATAACGAAATACGTTACAACGTCATCCCATATAACGTAATAAGTTATAACGTCATCCCATATAACGTAATTCGGTATAACGTCATACCATATAACCTATTGCGTTATAAAGTCATACCATATAACCTATTTCGTTATGACGTCATCCAATATAACGTAATACGTTATAACGTCGTCCCACATAACGTAATACGTTATAACGTCATCCCATATAACGTATTACGTTATACCGTCATACCATGTAAAATATTATGTTATAACGTCACACCATATAACGTAATACATTATAACGTCATCCCATATAACGCAATACGTTATAACGTCATCCCACATAACATAATACAATATAACGTCATCCCATATTACGTAATACGTTATAACGTCATCCCATATAACGTAATACGGTATAACGTCATACCATACAATCTATTTACGTTATAACGTCATACCACTTAACGTAATTCGGTATAACGTCATACCATATAACCTATTACGTTATAACGTCATACCATATAACCTATTTCGTTATAACGTCATCCCATATAACCTAATACGTTATAACGTCATCCCATATAACGCAATACGTTATAACGTCGTCCCACATAACGTAATACGTTATAACGTCATCCCATATTACGTAATTCGGTATAACGTCATACCATATAACCTATTGCGTTATAAAGTTATACCATATAACCTATTTCGTTATGAAGTCATCCAACATAACGTAATACGTTATAACGTCGCCCCACAAAACGTAATACGTTATAACGTCATCCCATATTACGTAATACGTTATAAGGTCATCCCATATAACGAAATACGTTAATACGTTATCCCATATAACTTAATAAGTTATAACGTCATCCCATATAACGTAATTCGGTATAACGTCATACCATATAACCTATTACGTTATAACGGCATGCCATATAACCTATTACGTTATAACGGCATACCATATAACGTAATGCGTTATAACGTTATACCATATAACCTATTACGTTATAACGTCATCCCATATAACGTAATACGTTATATCGTCATCCCATATAACGTAATACGTTATAACGTCATCCCATATAACGTAATACGTTATAACGTCGTCCCGCATAACGTAATACGTTATAACGTCATCCCACATTATTAATACGTTATAACGTCATCCCATATAACGTAATACGGTATAACGTCATACCATATAACCTATTTACGTTATAACGTCATACCATATAACGAAATACGTTATAACGTCATCCCATATAACGTAATACGTTATAACGTCATACCATATATCGTAATACGTTATAACGTCATACCACATAACGTAATACGTTATAACGTCATGCCATATAACGTAATACGGTATAGCGTCATACCATATAACCTATTTACGTTATAACGTCATACCATATGACCTATTTCGTTATAAAGTCATCCCATATAACGTAATACGTTATAACGTCATACCATATAACGCAATACGTTATAACGTCGTCCCACATAACGCAATACGTTATAACGTCATCCCATATAACGAAATACGTTATAACGTCATCCCATATAACGTAATACGTTATAACGTCATCCCATATAACGTAATTCGGTATAACGTCATACCATATAACCTATTACGTTATAACGTCATACCATATAACCTATTTCGTTATAACGTCATTCCATATAACGTAATATGTTATAACGTCATCCCATATAACGAAATACGTTATAACGTCATCCCATATAACTTAATACGTTATAACGTCATCCCATATAACGAAATACGTTATAACGTCATCCCATATAACGTAATACGTTATAACGTCATCCCATATAACGTAATTCGGTATAACGTCATACCATATAACGAAATACGTTATAACGTCATCCCATATAACGTAATACGTTATAACGTCATCCCATATAACGTAATTCGGTATAACGTCATACCATATAACCTATTACGTTATAACGTCATACCATATAACCTATTTCGTTATAACGTCATCCCATGTAACGTAATACGTTATAACGTCATACCATATAACGAAATACGTTATAACGTCATCCCATATAACGCAATACGTTATAACGTCGTCCCACATAACGCAATACGTTATAACGTCATCCCATATAACGAAATACGTTATAACGTCATCCCATATAACGTAATACGTTATAACGTCATCCCATATAACGTAATTCGGTATAACGTCATACCATATAACCTATTACGTTATAACGTCATACCATATAACCTATTTCGTTATAACGTCATTCCATATAACGTAATATGTTATAACGTCATCCCATATAACGAAATACGTTATAACGTCATCCCATATAACTTAATACGTTATAACGTCATCCCATATAACGAAATACGTTATAACGTCATACCATATAACCTATTTCGTTATAACGTCATTCCATATAACGTAATATGTTATAACGTCATCCCATATAACGAAATACGTTATAACGTCATCCCATATAACGTAATACGTTATAACGTCATCCCATATAACGTAATTCGGTATAACGTCATACCATATAACCTATTACGTTATAACGTCATACCATATAACCTATTTCGTTATAACGTCATCCCATGTAACGTAATACGTTATAACGTCATACCATATATCGTAATACGTTATAACGTCATACCACATAAAGTAATACGTTATAACGTCATGCCATATAACGTAATACGGTATAGCGTCATACCATATAACCTATTTACGTTATAACGTCATACCATATGACCTATTTCGTTATAAAGTCATCCCATATAACGTAATACGTTATAACGTCATACCATATAACGCAATACGTTATAACGTCGTCCCACATAACGCAATACGTTATAACGTCATCCCATATTACGTAATACGTTATAACGTCATCCCATATAAGGAAATACGCTATAACGTCATCCCATATAACGTAATACGTTATAACGTCATACCATATAACCTATTACGTTATAACGTCATCCCATATAACGCAATACGTTATAACGTCGTCCCACGTAACGTAATACGTTATAACGTCATCCCATATTACGTTATACGTTATAACGTCATCCTCTATAACGTAATACGTTATAACGTCATCCCATATAACGTAATACGTTATAGCGTCATCCCATATAACGAAATACGTTATAATGTCATCCCATATAACGTAATACGTTATAACGTCATCCCATATAACGTAATTCGGTATAACGTCATACCATATAACCTATTACGTTATAACGTCATACCATATAACCTATTTCGTTATAACGTCATCCCATATAACGTAATACGTTATAACGTCATACCATATAACCTAATACGTTATAACGTCATCCCATATTACGTAATGCGTTATAACGTCGTCCCATATAACGTAATACGTTATAGGGTCCTCCCATATAACATAATACGTTATAACGTCATACCATATAACGTAATACGTTATAACGTCCACCCATATAACGAAATACGTTATAACGGTATTCCATATAACGTAATACGTTATAACGTCATCCCATATAACGTAATGCGTTAAAACGTCATCCCATATAACGCAATACGTTATAAGGTCATACCATATGACGTAATACGTTATAACGTCATACCACATAACGTAATACGTTATAACGACATGCCATATAAAGTAATAAGTTATAACCTCATACCACATAACGTATTACGCTATTACGTTATAACATATAACGTAATGCGTTATAACGTTATACCATATAACGTAATACGTTGTAACGTCATCCCATATAACGTCATACGTTATAACGTCATCCCATATAACGTAATACGTTATAACGTCAGCCCATATAACGTAATACGTTATAAAGTCATACCATATTACCTATTTCCGTTATAACGTCATACCATATAACGTATTACGTTATAACGTCATACCATATAACCTATTACGTTATAACGGCATACCATATAACGTAATACGTTATAACGTTATACCATATAACCTATTACGTTATAACGTCATCCCATATAACGTAATACGTTATATCGTCATCCCATATTACGTAATTCGTTATAACGTCATCCCATATAACGCAATACGTTATAACGTCGTCCCGCATAACGTAATACGTTATAACGTCATCCGATATTACTTAATACGTTATAACGTCATCCCATATAACGTAATACGGTATAACGTCATAGCATATAACCTATTTACGTTATAACGTCATACCATATAACGAAATACGTTATAACGTCATCCCATATAACGTAATTCGGTATAACGTCATATCTTATAACCTATTGGGTTATAACGTCATACCATATAACCTATTTCGTTATAACGTCATCCCATATAAAGTAATACGTTATAACGTCGTCCCACATAACGTAATACGTTATAACGTCATCCCATATTACGTAATACGTTATAACGTCATCCCATATAACGAAATACGTTACAACGTCATCCCATATAACGTAATACGTTATAGCGTCATCCCATATAACGTAATTCGGTATAACGTCATACCATACAACCTATTACGTTATAACGTCATACCATATAACCTATTTCGTTATAACGTCATCCCATGTAACGTAATACGTTATAACGTCATACCATATATCGTAATACATTATAACGTCATACCACATAACGTAATACGTTATAACATCATGTCATATAAGGTAATACGGTATAACGTCATACCATATAACCTATTTACGTTATAACGTCATACCACATAACCAATTACGTTATAACGTCATCCCATATAACGTAATTCGGTATAACGTCATATCATATAACCTATTGCGTTATAGCGTCATACCATATAACCTATTTCGTTATAACGCCATACCATATAACGTAATGCGTTATTACGTCGTCCCACATAACGTAATACGTTATAACGTCATCCCATATTACGTAATACGTCATAACGTCATCCCATATAACGAAATACGTTATAACGTCATTCCATATAACCTATTTACGTTATAACGTCATATCATATAACCTATTTCGTTATAACGTCATCCCATATAACGTAATACGTTATAACGTCATACCATATAACGCAATACGTTATAACGTCGTCCCACATAACGTAATACGTTATAACGTCATCCCATATTACGTAATACGTTATAACGTCATCCCATATAACGTAATTCGGTATAACGTCATACCATATAACCTATTACGTTATAACGTCATACCATATAACCTATTTCGTTATAACGTCATCCCATATAACGTAATACGTTATAACGTCATACCATATAACGTAATACGTTATAACGTCATCCCATATTACGTAATGCGTTATAACGTCGTCCCATATAACGTAATACGTTATAACGTCCTCCCATATAACGTAATACGTTATAACGGCATACCATATAACGTAATACGTTATAACGTCCACCCATATAACGAAATACGTTATAACGGTGTTCCATATAACGTAATACGTTATAACGTCATCCCATATAACGTAATGCGTTATAACGTCATCCCATATAACGCAATACGTTATAACGTCATACCATATGACGTAATACGTTATAACGTCATACCACATAACGTAATACGTTATAACGTCATGCCATATAAAGTAATAAGTTATAACCTCATACCACATAACGTATTATGTTATTACGTTATACCATATAACCTATTACGTCATCCCATATAAAGTAATACGTTATGTCGTCATCCCATATAACGTAATACGTTATAACGTCATCCCATATAACGAAAGACGCTATAACGTCATCCCATATAACGTAATACGTTATAACGTCAGCCCATATAACGTAATACGTTATAAAGTCATACCATATAACCTATTTCCTTTATAACGTCATACCATATAACGTATTACGTTATAACGTCATACCATATAACCTATTACGTTATAACGGCATACCATATAACGTAATACGTTATAACGTTATACCATATAACCTATTACGTTATAACGTCATCCCATATAACGTAATACGTTATATCGTCATCCCATATAACGTAATACGTTATAACGTCATCCCATATAACGAAAGACGCTATAACGTCATCCCATATAACGTAATTCGGTATAACGTCATACCATATAACGTAATACGTTATAACGTCATTCCATATAACGTAATTCGGTATAACGTCATACCATATAACCTATTACGTTATAACGTCATACCATATAACCTATTTCGTTATAACGTCATTCCATATAACGTAATATGTTATAACGTCATCCCATATAACGAAATACGTTATAACGTCATCCCATATAACTTAATACGTTATAACGTCATCCCATATAACGAAATACGTTATAACGTCATCCCATATAACGTAATACGTTATAACGTCATCCCATATGACCTATTTCGTTATAAAGTCATCCCATATAACGTAATACGTTATAACGTCATACCATATAACCTATTTCGTTATAACGTCATCCCATGTAACGTAATACGTTATAACGTCATACCATATATCGTAATACGTTATAACGTCATACCACATAACGTAATACGTTATAACATCATGCCATATAACGTAATACGGTATAGCGTCATACCATATAACCTATTTACGTTATAACGTCATACCATATGACCTATTTCGTTATAAAGTCATCCCATATAACGTCATACGTTATAACGTCATACCATATAACCTATTACGTTATAACGTCATCCCATATAACGCAATACGTTATAACGTCGTCCCACGTAACGCAATACGTTATAACGTCATCCCATATTACGTTATACGTTATAACGTCTTCCTCTATAACGTAATACGTTATAACGTCATCCCATATAACGTAATACGTTATAGCGTCATCCCATATAACGAAATACGTTATAATGTCATCCCATATAACGTAATACGTTATAACGTCATCCCATATAACGTAATTCGGTATAACGTCATACCATATAACCTATTACGTTATAACGTCATACCACATAACCTATTTCGTTATAACGTCATCCCATATAACGTAATACGTTATAACGTCATACCATATAACCTAATACGTTATAACGTCATCCCATATTACGTAATGCGTTATAACGTCGTCCCATATAACGTAATACGTTATAGCGTCCTCCCATATAACGTAATACGTTATAACGTCATACCATATAACCTAATACGTTATAACGTCATCCCATATAACGTAATACGTTATAACGTCATCCCATATAACGTAATGCGTTATAACGTCATCCCATATAACGCAATACGTTATAAGGTCATACCATATGACGTAATACGTTATAACGTCATACCACATAACGTAATACGTTGTAACGTCATGCCATATAAAGTAATAAGTTATAACCTCATACCACATAACGTATTACGTTATTACGTTATAACATATAACGTAATGCGTTATAACGTTATACCATATAACGTAATACGTTGTAACGTCATCCCATATAACGTCATACGCTATAACGTCATCCCATATAACGTAATACGTTATAACGTCATCCCATATTACGTTATACGTTATAGCGTCCTCCCATATAACGTAGTACGTTATAACGTCATCCCATATTACGTAATACGTTATAACGTCATCCTCTATAACGTAATACGTTATAACGTCATCCCATATAACGTAATGCGTTATAACGTCATCCCATATAACGTAATACGTTATATTGTCATCCCATATAACGTAATACGGTATAACGGCATACCATATGACGTAATACGGTATAACGTCATATCATATAACCTATTTACGTTATAACGTCATACCATATAACCTATTTACGTTATAACGTCATACCATTTAACGTAATTCGGTATAACGTCATACCATATAACCTATTACGTTATAACGTCATACCATATAACCTATTTCGTTATAACGTCATTCCATATAACGTAATAATTTATAACGTCATCCCATATAACGCAATACGTTATAACGTCGTCCCACATAACGTAATACGTTATAACGTCATCCCATATTACGTAATACGTTATAACGTCATCACATATAACGAAATACGTTACAACGTCATCCCATATAACGTAATACGTTATAACGTCATCCCATATAACGTAATTCGGTATAACGTCATACCATATAACCTATTGCGTTATAAAGTCATACCACATAACCTATTTCGTTATGACGTCATCCAATATAACGTAATACGTTATAACGTCGTCCCACATAAAATAATACGTTATAACGTCATCCCATATAACGTATTACGTTATACCGTCATACCATGTAAAATATTACGTTATAACGTCACACCATATAACGTAATACGTTATAACGTCATCCCACATAACATAATACGTTATAACGTCATCCCATATAACGTAATGCGTTATAACGTCATCCCATATAACGAAATACGCTATAACGTCATCCCATATAACGTCACACGTTATAACGTCATACCATATAACCTATTACGTTATAACGTCATCCCATATAACGCAATACGTTATAACGTCGTCCCACGTAACGCAATACGTTATTACGTCATCCCATATTACGTTATACGTTATAACGTCATCCTCTATAACGTAATACGTTATAACGTCATCCCATATAACGTAATACGTTATAGCGTCATCCCATATAACGAAATACGTTATAATGTCATCCCATATAACGTAATACGTTATAACGTCATCCCATATAACGTAATTCGGTATAACGTCATACCATATAACCTATTACGTTATAACGTCATACCATATAACCTATTTCGTTATAACGTCATCCCATATAACGTAATACGTTATAACGTCATACCATATAACCTAATACGTTATAACGTCATCCAATATTACGTAATGCGTTATAACGTCGTCCCATATAACGTAATACGTTATAGCGTCCTCCCATATAACGTAATACGTTATAACGTCATACCATATAACGTAATACGTTATAACGTCCACCCATATAACGAAATACGTTATAACGGTATTCCATATAACGCAATACGTTGTAACGTCATCCCATATAACGTAATGCGTTATAACGTCATCCCATATAACGCAATACGTTATAAGGTCATACCATATGACGTAATACGTTATAACGTCATACCACATAACGTAATACGTTATAACGTCATGCCATATAAAGTAATAAGTTATAACCTCATACCACATAACGTATTACGTTATTACGTTATAACATATAACGTAATGCGTTATAACGTCATCCCATATAACGTAATACGTTATAACGTCATCCCATATTACGTTATACGTTATAACGTAATCCTCTATAACGTAGTACGTTATAACGTCATCCCATATTACGTAATACGTTATAACGTCATCCTCTATAACGTAATACGTTATAACGTCATCCCATATAACGTAATGCGTTATAACGTCATCCCATATAACGTAATACGTTATATTGTCATCCCATATAAAGTAATACGGTATAACGGCATACCATATGACGTAATACGGTATAACGTCATATCATATAACCTATTTACGTTATAACGTCATACCATATAACGTATTACGTTATACCGTCATACCATATAAAATATTATGTTATAACGTCACACCATATAACGTAATACGTTATAACGTTATACCCTATAACCTATTACGTTATAACGACATACCATGTAAAATATTATGTTATAACATCACACCATATAACGTAATATGTTATAACGTTATACCACAAAACCTATTACGTTATAACGTCACCCCATAAAACGTAATACGTTATAACGTCATCCCATATAACGTAATACGGTATAACGTCATACCATATAACCTATTTACGTTATAACGTCATACCATTTAACGTAATTCGGTATAACGTCATACCATATAACCTATTACGTTATAACGTCATACCATATAACCTATTTCGTTATAACGTCATTCCATATAACGTAATAATTTATAACGTCATCCCATATAACGCAATACGTTATAACGTCGTCCCACATAACGTAATACGTTATAACGTCATCCCATATTACGTAATACGTTATAACGTCATCACATATAACGAAATACGTTACAACGTCATCCCATATAACGTAATACGTTATAACGTCATCCCATATAACGTAATTCGGTATAACGTCATACCATATAACCTATTGCGTTATAAAGTCATACCATATAACCTATTTCGTTATGACGTCATCCAAAATAACGTAATACGTTATAACGTCGTCCCACATAAAATAATACGTTATAACGTCATCCCATATAACGTATTACGTTATACCGTCATACCATGTAAAATATTACGTTATAACGTCACACCATATAACGTAATACATTATAACGTCATCCCATATAACGTAATACGTTATAACGTCATCCCATATAACGCAGTACGTTATAACGTCGTCCCACATAACATAATACGTTATAACGTCATTGCATATTACGTAATACGTTATAACGTCATCACATATAACGAAATACGTTATAACGTCATCACATATAACGTAATACGTTATAACGTCATCCCATATAACGTATTACGTTATACCGTCATACCATGTAAAATATTACGTTATAACGTCACACCATATAACGTAATACGTTATAACGTCATCCCACATAACATAATACGTTATAACGTCATCCCATATTACGTAATACGTTATAACGTCATCCCATATAACGTAATACGGTATAACGTCATACCATACAATCTATTTACGTCATAACGTCATACCATTTAACGAAATTCGGTATAACGTCATACCATATAACCTATTACGTTATAACGTCATACCATATAACCTATTTCGTTATAACGTCATCCCATATAACCTAATACGTTATAACGTCATCCCATATAACGCAATACGTTATAACGTCGTCCCACATAACGTAATACGTTATAACGTCATCCCATATTACGTAATACGTTATAACGTCATCACATATAACGAAATACGTTATAACGTCATCACATATAACGTAATACGTTATAACGTCATCCCATATAACGTAATTCGGTATAACGTCATACCATATAACATATTGCGTTATAAAGTTATACCATATAACCTATTTCGTTATGACGTCATCCAACATAACGTAATACGTTATAACGTCGTCGCACAAAACGTAATCCGTTATAACGTCATCCCATATTACGTAATACGTTATAAGGTCATCCCATATAACGAAATGCGTTAATACGTCATCCCATATAACTTAATAAGTTATAACGTCATCCTATATAACGTAATTCGGTATAACGTCATACCATATAACCTATTACGTTATAACGGCATGCCATATAACCTATTACGTTATAACGGCATACCATATAACGTAATACGTTATAACGTTATACCATATAACCTATTACGTTATAACGTCATCCCATGTAACGTAATTCGTTATATCGTCATCCCATATAACGTAATACGTTATATTGTCATCCCATATAACGTAATAAGGTATAACGGCATACCATATGACGTAATACGGTATAACGTCATATCATATAACCTATTTACGTTATAACGTCATACCATATAACGTATTACGTTATACCGTCATACCATACAATCTATTTACGTTATAACGTCATACCATTTAACGTAATTTGGTATAACGTCATACCATATAACGTAATACGGTATAACGTCATACCATACAATCTATTTACGTTATAACGTCATACCATTTAACGTAATTCGGTATAACGTCATACCATATAACCTATTACGTTATAACGTCATACCATATAACCTATTTCGTTATAACGTCATCCCATATAACCTAATACGTTATAACGTCATCCCATATAACGCAATACGTTATAACGTCGTCCCACATAACGTAATACGTTATAACGTCATCCCATATTACGTAATTCGGTATAACGTCATACCATATAACCTATTGCGTTATGACGTCATCCAACATAACGTAATACGTTATAACGTCGTCCCACAGAACGTAATACGTTATAACGTCATCCCATATTACGTAATACGTTATAAGGTCATCCCATATAACGAAATACGTTAATACGTCATCCCATATAACTTAATAAGTTATAACGTCATCCCATATAACTTAATTCGGTATAACGTCATACCATACAACCTATTACGTTATAACGGCATGCCATATAACCTATTACGTTATAACGGCATACCATATAACGTAATGCGTTATAACGTTATACGATATAACCTATTACGTTATAACGTCATCCCATATAACGTAATACGTTATATCGTCATCCCATATAACGTAATACGTTATAACGTCATCCCATATAACGCAATACGTTATAACGTCGTCCCGCATAACGTAATACGTTATAACGTCATCCCACATTATTAATACGTTATAACGTCATCCCATATAACGTAATACGGTATAACGTCATACCATATAACCTATTTACGTTATAACGTCATACCATATAACGAAATACGTTATAACGTCATCCCATATAACGTAATTCGGTATAACGTCATATCATATAACCTATTGCGTTATAACGTCATACCATATAACCTATTTCGTTATAACGTCATCCCATATAACGTAATACGTTATAACGTCGTCCTACATAACGTAATACGTTATAACGTCTTCCCATATTACGTAATACGTTATAACGTCGTCCCATATAACGAAATACGTTATAACGTCATCCCATATAACGTAATACGTTATAACGTCATCCCATATAACGTAATTCGGTATAACGTCATACCATATAACCTATTCCGTTATAACGTCATACCATATAACCTATTTCGTTATAACGTCATCCCATGTAACGTAATACGTTATAACGTCATACCATATATCGTAATACGTTATAACGTCACGCCACATAACGTGATACGTTATAACATCATGCCATATAACGTAATACGGTATAACGTCATGTCATATAACCTATTTACGTTATAACGTCATACCATATAACCTATTACGTTATAACGTCATCCCATATTACGTAATACGTTATGACGTCGTCCCACATAACGTAATACGTTATAACGTCATCCCATATAACGTATTAAGTTATACCGTCATACCATGCAAATATTATGTTATAACGTCACACCATATAACGTAATACATTATAACGTCACCCCATATAACGTAATTCGTTATAACGTCATCCCATATAACGCAGTACGTTATAACGTCGTCCCACATAACATAATACGTTATAACGTCATCCCACATAACATAATACGTTATAACGTCATCCCATATTACGTAATACGTTATAACATCATCCCATATAACGTAATACGGTATAACGTCATACCATACAATCTATTTACGTTATAACGTCATACCATTTAACGTAATTCGGTATAACGTCATACCATATAACCTATTACGTTATAACGTCATACCATATAACCTATTTCGTTATAACGTCATCCCATATAACCTAATACGTTATAACGTCATCCCATATAACGCAATACGATATAACGTCGTCCCACATAACGTAATACGTTATAACGTCATCCTATATTACGTAATACGTTATAACGTCATCCCATATAACGTAATTCGGTATAACGTCATACCATATAACCTATTGCGTTATAAAGTCATACCATATAACCTATTTCGTTACGACGTCATCCAACATAACGTAATACGCTATAACGTCGTCCCACAAAACTTAATACGTTATAACGTCATCCCATATTACGTAATACGTTATAAGGTCATCCCATATAACGAAATACGTTAATACGTCATCCCATATAACGCAATACGTTATAACGTCGTCCCACATAACGTAATACGTTGTAACGTCATCCCATATTACGTAATACGTTATAACGTCATCACATATAACGAAATACGTTACAACGTCATCCCATATAACGTAATAAGTTATAACGTCATCCCATATAACGTAATTCGGTATAACGTCATACCATATAACCTATTGCGTTATAAAGTCATACCATATAACCTATTTCGTTATGACGTCATCCAATATAACGTAATACGTTATAACGTCGTCCCACATAACGTAATACGTTATAACGTCATCCCATATAACGTATTACGTTATACCGTCATACCATGTAAAATATTATGTTATAACGTCACACCATATAACGTAATACATTATAACGTCATCCCATATAACGTAATACGTTATAACGTCATCCCACATAACATAATACATTATAACGTCATCCCATATTACGTAATACGTTATAACGTCATCCCATATAACGTAATACGGTATAACGTCATACCATACAATCTATTGCGTTATAAAGTTATACCATATAACCTATTTCGTTATGACGTCATCCAACATAACGTAATACGTTATAACGTCGTCCCACAGAACGTAATACGTTATAACGTCATCCCATATTACGTAATACGTTATAAGGTCATCCCATATAACGAAATACGTTAATACGTCATCCCATATAACTTAATAAGTTATAACGTCATCCCATATAACGTAATTCGGTATAACGTCATACCATACAACCTATTACGTTATAACGGCATGCCATATAACCTATTACGTTATAACGGCATACCATATAACGTAATGCGTTATAACGTTATACGATATAACCTATTACGTTATAACGTCATCCCATATAACGTAATACGTTATATCGTCATCCCATATAACGTAATACGTTATAACGTCATCCCATATAACGCAATACGTTATAACGTCGTCCCGCATAACGTAATACGTTATAACGTCATCCCACATTATTAATACGTTATAACGTCATCCCATATAACGTAATACGGTATAACGTCATACCATATAACCTATTTACGTTATAACGTCATACCATATAACGAAATACGTTATAACGTCATCCCATATAACGTAATTCGGTATAACGTCATATCATATAACCTATTGCGTTATAACGTCATACCATATAACCTATTTCGTTATAACGTCATCCCATATAACGTAATACGTTATAACGTCGTCCTACATAACGTAATACGTTATAACGTCTTCCCATATTACGTAATACGTTATAACGTCGTCCCATATAACGAAATACGTTATAACGTCATCCCATATAACGTAATACGTTATAACGTCATCCCATATAACGTAATTCGGTATAACGTCATACCATATAACCTATTCCGTTATAACGTCATACCATATAACCTAATACGTTATAACGTCATCCAATATTACGTAATGCGTTATAACGTCGTCCCATATAACGTAATACGTTATAGCGTCCTCCCATATAACGTAATACGTTATAACGTCATACCATATAACGTAATACGTTATAACGTCCACCCATATAACGAAATACGTTATAACGGTATTCCATATAACGCAATACGTTGTAACGTCATCCCATATAACGTAATGCGTTATAACGTCATCCCATATAACGCAATACGTTATAAGGTCATACCATATGACGTAATACGTTATAACGTCATACCACATAACGTAATACGTTATAACGTCATGCCATATAAAGTAATAAGTTATAACCTCATACCACATAACGTATTACGTTATTACGTTATAACATATAACGTAATGCGTTATAACGTCATCCCATATAACGTAATACGTTATAACGTCATCCCATATTACGTTATACGTTATAACGTAATCCTCTATAACGTAGTACGTTATAACGTCATCCCATATTACGTAATACGTTATAACGTCATCCTCTATAACGTAATACGTTATAACGTCATCCCATATAACGTAATGCGTTATAACGTCATCCCATATAACGTAATACGTTATATTGTCATCCCATATATAGTAATACGGTATAACGGCATACCATATGACGTAATACGGTATAACGTCATATCATATAACCTATTTACGTTATAACGTCATACCATATAACGTATTACGTTATACCGTCATACCATATAAAATATTATGTTATAACGTCACACCATATAACGTAATACGTTATAACGTTATACCCTATAACCTATTACGTTATAACGACATACCATGTAAAATATTATGTTATAACATCACACCATATAACGTAATATGTTATAACGTTATACCACAAAACCTATTACGTTATAACGTCACCCCATAAAACGTAATACGTTATAACGTCATCCCATATAACGTAATACGGTATAACGTCATACCATATAACCTATTTACGTTATAACGTCATACCATTTAACGTAATTCGGTATAACGTCATACCATATAACCTATTACGTTATAACGTCATACCATATAACCTATTTCGTTATAACGTCATTCCATATAACGTAATAATTTATAACGTCATCCCATATAACGCAATACGTTATAACGTCGTCCCACATAACGTAATACGTTATAACGTCATCCCATATTACGTAATACGTTATAACGTCATCACATATAACGAAATACGTTACAACGTCATCCCATATAACGTAATACGTTATAACGTCATCCCATATAACGTAATTCGGTATAACGTCATACCATATAACCTATTGCGTTATAAAGTCATACCATATAACCTATTTCGTTATGACGTCATCCAATATAACGTAATACGTTATAACGTCGTCCCACATAAAATAATACGTTATAACGTCATCCCATATAACGTATTACGTTATACCGTCATACCATGTAAAATATTACGTTATAACGTCACACCATATAACGTAATACATTATAACGTCATCCCATATAACGTAATACGTTATAACGTCATCCCATATAACGCAGTACGTTATAACGTCGTCCCACATAACATAATACGTTATAACGTCATTGCATATTACGTAATACGTTATAACGTCATCACATATAACGAAATACGTTATAACGTCATCACATATAACGTAATACGTTATAACGTCATCCCATATAACGTATTACGTTATACCGTCATACCATGTAAAATATTACGTTATAACGTCACACCATATAACGTAATACGTTATAACGTCATCCCACATAACATAATACGTTATAACGTCATCCCATATTACGTAATACGTTATAACGTCATCCCATATAACGTAATACGGTATAACGTCATACCATACAATCTATTTACGTCATAACGTCATACCATTTAACGAAATTCGGTATAACGTCATACCATATAACCTATTACGTTATAACGTCATACCATATAACCTATTTCGTTATAACGTCATCCCATATAACCTAATACGTTATAACGTCATCCCATATAACGCAATACGTTATAACGTCGTCCCACATAACGTAATACGTTATAACGTCATCCCATATTACGTAATACGTTATAACGTCATCACATATAACGAAATACGTTATAACGTCATCACATATAACGTAATACGTTATAACGTCATCCCATATAACGTAATTCGGTATAACGTCATACCATATAACATATTGCGTTATAAAGTTATACCATATAACCTATTTCGTTATGACGTCATCCAACATAACGTAATACGTTATAACGTCGTCGCACAAAACGTAATCCGTTATAACGTCATCCCATATTACGTAATACGTTATAAGGTCATCCCATATAACGAAATGCGTTAATACGTCATCCCATATAACTTAATAAGTTATAACGTCATCCTATATAACGTAATTCGGTATAACGTCATACCATATAACCTATTACGTTATAACGGCATGCCATATAACCTATTACGTTATAACGGCATACCATATAACGTAATACGTTATAACGTTATACCATATAACCTATTACGTTATAACGTCATCCCATGTAACGTAATTCGTTATATCGTCATCCCATATAACGTAATACGTTATATTGTCATCCCATATAACGTAATAAGGTATAACGGCATACCATATGACGTAATACGGTATAACGTCATATCATATAACCTATTTACGTTATAACGTCATACCATATAACGTATTACGTTATACCGTCATACCATACAATCTATTTACGTTATAACGTCATACCATTTAACGTAATTTGGTATAACGTCATACCATATAACGTAATACGGTATAACGTCATACCATACAATCTATTTACGTTATAACGTCATACCATTTAACGTAATTCGGTATAACGTCATACCATATAACCTATTACGTTATAACGTCATACCATATAACCTATTTCGTTATAACGTCATCCCATATAACCTAATACGTTATAACGTCATCCCATATAACGCAATACGTTATAACGTCGTCCCACATAACGTAATACGTTATAACGTCATCCCATATTACGTAATTCGGTATAACGTCATACCATATAACCTATTGCGTTATAAAGTTATACCATATAACCTATTTCGTTATGACGTCATCCAACATAACGTAATACGTTATAACGTCGTCCCACAGAACGTAATACGTTATAACGTCATCCCATATTACGTAATACGTTATAAGGTCATCCCATATAACGAAATACGTTAATACGTCATCCCATATAACTTAATAAGTTATAACGTCATCCCATATAACGTAATTCGGTATAACGTCATACCATACAACCTATTACGTTATAACGGCATGCCATATAACCTATTACGTTATAACGGCATACCATATAACGTAATGCGTTATAACGTTATACGATATAACCTATTACGTTATAACGTCATCCCATATAACGTAATACGTTATATCGTCATCCCATATAACGTAATACGTTATAACGTCATCCCATATAACGCAATACGTTATAACGTCGTCCCGCATAACGTAATACGTTATAACGTCATCCCACATTATTAATACGTTATAACGTCATCCCATATAACGTAATACGGTATAACGTCATACCATATAACCTATTTACGTTATAACGTCATACCATATAACGAAATACGTTATAACGTCATCCCATATAACGTAATTCGGTATAACGTCATATCATATAACCTATTGCGTTATAACGTCATACCATATAACCTATTTCGTTATAACGTCATCCCATATAACGTAATACGTTATAACGTCGTCCTACATAACGTAATACGTTATAACGTCTTCCCATATTACGTAATACGTTATAACGTCGTCCCATATAACGAAATACGTTATAACGTCATCCCATATAACGTAATACGTTATAACGTCATCCCATATAACGTAATTCGGTATAACGTCATACCATATAACCTATTCCGTTATAACGTCATACCATATAACCTATTTCGTTATAACGTCATCCCATGTAACGTAATACGTTATAACGTCATACCATATATCGTAATACGTTATAACGTCACGCCACATAACGTGATACGTTATAACATCATGCCATATAACGTAATACGGTATAACGTCATGTCATATAACCTATTTACGTTATAACGTCATACCATATAACCTATTTCGTTATAACGTCATCCCATATTACGTAATACGTTATGACGTCGTCCCACATAACGTAACCCTTTAAACGTCATCCCATATAACGTATTAAGTTATACCGTCATACCATGCAAATATTATGTTATAACGTCACACCATATAACGTAATACATTATAACGTCACCCCATATAACGTAATACGTTATAACGTCATCCCATATAACGCAGTACGTTATAACGTCGTCCCACATAACATAATACGTTATAACGTCATCCCACATAACATAATACGTTATAACGTCATCCCATATTACGTAATACGTTATAACATCATCCCATATAACGTAATACGGTATAACGTCATACCATACAATCTATTTACGTTATAACGTCATACCATTTAACGTAATTCGGTATAACGTCATACCATATAACCTATTACGTTATAACGTCATACCATATAACCTATTTCGTTATAACGTCATCCCATATAACCTAATACGTTATAACGTCATCCCATATAACGCAATACGATATAACGTCGTCCCACATAACGTAATACGTTATAACGTCATCCTATATTACGTAATACGTTATAACGTCATCCCATATAACGTAATTCGGTATAACGTCATACCATATAACCTATTGCGTTATAAAGTCATACCATATAACCTATTTCGTTACGACGTCATCCAACATAACGTAATACGCTATAACGTCGTCCCACAAAACTTAATACGTTATAACGTCATCCCATATTACGTAATACGTTATAAGGTCATCCCATATAACGAAATACGTTAATACGTCATCCCATATAACGCAATACGTTATAACGTCGTCCCACATAACGTAATACGTTGTAACGTCATCCCATATTACGTAATACGTTATAACGTCATCACATATAACGAAATACGTTACAACGTCATCCCATATAACGTAATAAGTTATAACGTCATCCCATATAACGTAATTCGGTATAACGTCATACCATATAACCTATTGCGTTATAAAGTCATACCATATAACCTATTTCGTTATGACGTCATCCAATATAACGTAATACGTTATAACGTCGTCCCACATAACGTAATACGTTATAACGTCATCCCATATAACGTATTACGTTATACCGTCATACCATGTAAAATATTATGTTATAACGTCACACCATATAACGTAATACATTATAACGTCATCCCATATAACGTAATACGTTATAACGTCATCCCACATAACATAATACATTATAACGTCATCCCATATTACGTAATACGTTATAACGTCATCCCATATAACGTAATACGGTATAACGTCATACCATACAATCTATTGCGTTATAAAGTTATACCATATAACCTATTTCGTTATGAAGTCATCCAACATAACGTAATACGTTATAACGTCGTCCCACAAAACGTAATACGTTATAACGTCATCCCATATTACGTAATACGTTATAAGGTCATCCCATATAACGAAATACGTTAATACGTCATCCCATATAACTTAATAAGTTATAACGTCATCCCATATAACGTAATTCGGTATAACGTCATACCATATAACCTATTACGTTATAACGGCATGCCATATAACCTATTACGTTATAACGGCATACCATATAACGTAATGCGTTATAACGTTATACCATATAACCTATTACGTTATAACGTCATCCCATATAACGTAATACGTTATATCGTCATCCCATATAACGTAATACGTTATAACGTCATCCCATATAACGCAATACGTTTTAACGTCGTCCCGCATAACGTAATACGTTATAACGTCATCCCACATTATTAATACGTTATAACGTCATCCCATATAACGTAATACGGTATAACGTCATACCATATAACCTATTTACGTTATAACGTCATACCATATAACGAAATACGTTATAACGTCATCCCATATAACGTAATTCGGTATAACGTCATATCATATAACCTATTGCGTTATAACGTCATACCATATAACCTATTTCGTTACAACGTCATCCCATATAACGTAATACGTTATAACGTCGTCCCACATAACGTAATACGTTATAACGTCTTCCCATATTACGTAATACGTTATAACGTCGTCCCATATAACGAAATACGTTATAACGTCATCCCATATAACGTAATACGTTATAACGTCATCCCATATAACGTAATTCGGTATAACGTCATACCATATAACCTATTCCGTTATAACGTCATACCATATAACCTATTTCGTTATAACGTCATCCCATGTGACGTAATACGTTATAACGTCATACCATATATCGTAATACGTTATAACGTCACGCCACATAACGTGATACGTTATAACATCATGCCATATAACGTAATACGGTATAACGTCATACCATATAACCTATTTACGTTATAACGTCATACCATATAACCTATTTCGTTATAACGTCATCCCATATAACGTAATACGTTATAACGCCATACCATATAACGCAATACGTTATAACGTCATCCCATATAACGCAATACGTTATAACGTCGTCCCACATAACGTAATACGTTATAACGTCATCCCATATTACGTAATACGTTATAACGTCATCACATATAGCGAAATACGTTACAACGTCATCCCATATAACGTAATACGTTATAACGTCATCCCATATAGCGTAATTCGGTATAACGTCATACCATATAACCTATTGCGTTATAAAGTCATACCATATAACCTATTTCGTTATGACGTCATCCAATATAACGTAATACGTTATAACGTCGTCCCACATAACGTAATACGTTATAACGTCATCCCACATAACATAATACGTTATAACGTCATCCCATATTACGTAATACGTTATAACATCATCCCATATAACGTAATACGGTATAACGTCATACCATACAATCTATTTACGTTATAACGTCATACCATTTAACGTAATTCGGTATAACGTCATACCATATAACCTATTACGTTGTAACGTCATACCATATAACCTATTTCGTTATAACGTCATCCCATATAACCTAATACGTTATAACGTCATCCCATATAACGCAATACGATATAACGTCGTCCCACATAACGTAATACGTTATAACGTCATCCTATATTACGTAATACGTTATAACGTCATCCCATATAACGTAATTCGGTATAACGTCATACCATATAACGCAATACGTTATAACGTCGTCCCGCATAACGTAATACGTTATAACGTCATCCCACATTATTAATACGTTATAACGTCATCCCATATAACGTAATACGGTATAACGTCATACCATATAACCTATTTACGTTATAACGTCATACCATATAACGAAATACGTTATAACGTCATCCCATGTAACGTAATTCGGTATAACGTCATGTCATATAACCTATTGCGTTATAACGTCATACCATATAACCTATTTCGTTACGACGTCATCCAACATAACGTAATACGCTATAACGTCGTCCCACAAAACTTAATACGTTATAACGTCATCCCATATTACGTAATACGTTATAAGGTCATCCCATATAACGAAATACGTTAATACGTCATCCCATATAACGCAATACGTTATAACGTCGTCCCACATAACGTAATACGTTATAACGTCATCCCATATTACGTAATACGTTATAACGTCATCACATATAACGAAATACGTTACAACGTCATCCCATATAACGTAATAAGTTATAACGTCATCCCATATAACGTAATTCGGTATAACGTCATACCATATAACCTATTGCGTTATAAAGTCATACCATATAACCTATTTCGTTATGACGTCATCCAATATAACGTAATACGTTATAACGTCGTCCCACATAACGTAATACGTTATAACGTCATCCCATATAACGTATTACGTTATACCGTCATACCAGGTAAAATATTATGTTATAACGTCACACCATATAACGTAATACATTATAACGTCATCCCATATAACGTAATACGTTATAACGTCATCCCACATAACATAATACGTTATATCGTCATCCCATATTACGTAATACGTTATAACGTCATCCCATATAACGTAATACGGTATAACGTCATACCATACAGTCTATTTACGTTATAACGTCATTCCATTTAACGTAATTCGGTATAACGTCATACCATACAACCTATTACGTTATAACGTCATACCCTATAACCTATTTCGTTATAACGTCATCCCATATAACCTAATACGTTATAACGTCATCCCATATAACGCAATACGTTATAACGTCGTCCCACATAACGTAATACGTTATAACGTCATCCCATATTACGTAATTAGGTATAACGTCATACCATATAACCTATTGCGTTATAAAGTTATACCATATAACCTATTTCGTTATGACGTCATCCAACATAACGTAATACGTTATAACGTCGTTCCACAAAACGTAATACGATATAACGTCATCCCATATTACGTAATACGTTATAAGGTCATCCCATATAACGAAATACGTTAATACGTCATCCCATATAACTTAATAAGTTATAACGTCATCCCATATAACGTAATTCGGTATAACGTCATACCATATAACCTATTACGTTATAACGGCATGCCATATAACCTATTACGTTATAACGGCATACCATATAACGTAATGCGTTATAACGTTATACCATATAACCTATTACGTTATAACGTCATCCCATATAACGTAATACGTTATATCGTCATGCCATATAACGTAATACGTTATAACGTCATCCCATATAACGCAATACGTTATAACGTCGTCCCGCATAACGTAATACGTTATAACGTCATCCCACATTATTAATACTTTATAACGTCATCCCATATAACGTAATACGGTATAACGTCATACCATATAACCTATTTACGTTATAACGTCATACCATATAACGAAATACGTTATAACGTCATCCCATATAACGTAATTCGGTATAACGTCATATCATATAACCTATTGCGTTATAACGTCATACCATATAACCTATTTCGTTATAACGTCATCCCATATAACGTAATACGTTATAGCGTCGTCCCACATAACGTAACACGTTATAACGTCTTCCCATATTACGTAATACGTTATAACGTCGTCCCATATAACGAAATACGTTATAACGTCATCCCATATAACGTAATACGTTATAACGTCATCCCATATAACGTAATTCGGTATAACGTCATACCATATAACCTATTCCGTTATAACGTCATACCATATAACCTATTTCGTTATAACGTCATCCCATGTAACGTAATACGTTATAACGTCATACCATATATCGTAATACGTTATAACGTCACGCCACATAACGTGATACGTTATAACATCATGCCATATAACGTAATACGGTATAACGTCATACCATATAACCTATTTACGTTATAACGTCATACCATATAACCTATTTCGTTATAACGTCATCCCATATAACGTAATACGTTATAACGCCATACCATATAACGCAATACGTTATAACGTCATCCCATATAACGCAATACGTTATAACGTCGTCCCACATAACGTAATACGTTATAACGTCATCCCATATTACGTAATACGTTATAACGTCATCACATATAGCGAAATACGTTACAACGTCATCCCATATAACGTAATACGTTATAACGTCATCCCATATAGCGTAATTCGGTATAACGTCATACCATATAACCTATTGCGTTATAAAGTCATACCATATAACCTATTTCGTTATGACGTCATCCAATATAACGTAATACGTTATAACGTCGTCCCACATAACGTAATACGTTATAACGTCATCCCATATAACGTATTAAGTTATACCGTCATACCATGCAAATATTATGTTATAACGTCACACCATATAACGTAATACATTATAACGTCATCCCATATAACGTAATACGTTATAACGTCATCCCATATAACGCAGTACGTTATAACGTCGTCCCACATAACATAATACGTTATAACGTCATCCCACATAACATAATACGTTATAACGTCATCCCATATTACGTAATACGTTATAACATCATCCCATATAACGTAATACGGTATAAAGTCATACCATACAATCTATTTACGTTATAACGTCATACCATTTAACGTAATTCGGTATATCGTCATACCATATAACCTATTACGTTATAACGTCATACCATATAACCTATTTCGTTATAATGTCATCCCATATAACCTAATACGTTATAACGTCATCCCATATAACGCAATACGATATAACGTCGTCCCACATAACGTAATACGTTATAACGTCATCCTATATTACGTAATACGTTATAACGTCATCCCATATAACGTAATTCGGTATAACGTCATACCATATAACCTATTGCGTTATAAAGTCATACCATATAACCTATTTCGTTACGACGTCATCCAACATAACGTAATACGCTATAACGTCGTCCCGCAAAACGTAATACGTTATAACGTCATCCCATATTACGTAATACGTTATAAGGTCATCCCATATAACGAAATACGTTAATACGTCATCCCATATAACTTAATAAGTTATAACGTCATCCCATATAACGTAATTCGGTATAACGTCATACCATATAACCTATTACGTTATAACGGCATGCCATATAACCTATTACGTTATAACGGCATACCATATAACGTAATACGTTACAACGTTATACCATATAACCTATTACGTTATAACGTCATCCCATATAACGTAATACGTTATATCGCCATCCCATATAACGTAATACGTTATAACGTCATCCCATATAACGCAATACGTTATAACGTCGTCCCGCATAACGTAATACGTTATAACGTCATCCCATATTACTTAATACGTTATAACGTCATCCCATATAACGTAATACGGTATAACATCATACCATATAACCTATTTACGTTATAACGTCATACCATATAACGAAATACGTTATAACGTCATCCCATATAACGCAATTCGGTATAACGTCACATCATATAACCTATTGCGTTATAACGTCATACCATATAACCTATTTCGTTATAACGTCATCCCATATAACGTAATACGTTATAACGTCGTCCCACATAACGTAATACGTTATAACGTCATTCCATATTACGTAATACGTTATAACGTCGTCCCATATAACGTAATACGTTATAACGTCATCCCATATAACGCAATACGTTATAACGTCATACCATATGACGTAATACGTTATAACGTCATACCACATAACGTAATACGTTATAACGTCATGCCATATAAAGTAATACGTTATAACCTCATACCACATAACGTATTACGTTATTACGTTATAACATATAACGTAATGCGTTATAACGTCATACCATATAACCTATTTCGTTATAACGTCATCCCATATAACGTAATACGTTATAACGTCATCCCATATAACGAAATACGTTATAACGTCATCCCATATAACTTAATACGTTATAACGTCATCCCATATAACGTAATTCGGTATAACGTCATTCCATATAACCTATTACGTTATAACGTCATACCATATAACCTATTACGTTATAACGTCATACCATATAACCTATTACGTTATAACGTCATCCCATATAACGCAATACGTTATAACGTCGTCCCACGTAACGTAATACGTTATAACGTCATCCCATATTACGTTATACGTTATAACGTCATCCTCTATAACGTAATACGTTATAACGTCATCCCATATAACGTAATACGTTATAACGTCATCCCATATAACGAAATACGTTATAATGTCATCCCATATAACGTAATACGTTATAACGTCATCCCATATAACCTATTACGTTATAACGTCATCCCATATAACGCAATACGTTATAACGTCGTCCCACGTAACGTAATACGTTATAACGTCATCCCATATTACGTTATACGTTATAACGTCATCCTCTATAACGTAATACGTTATAACGTCATCCCATATTACGTAATACGTTATAACGTCATCCTCTATAACGTAATACGTTATAACGTCATCCCATATAACGTAATGCGTTATAACGTCATCCCATATAACGTAATACGTTATATTGTCATCCCATATAACGTAATACGGTATAACGGCATACCATATAACGTAATACGTTATAACGTCATCCCATATAACGTAATTCGGTATAACGTCATACCATATTACGTAATACGTTATAACGTCATCCTCTATAACGTAATACGTTATAACGTCATCCCATATAACGTAATGCGTTATAACGTCATCCCATATAACGTATTACGTTATATTGTCATCCCATATAACGTAATACGGTATAACGTCATATCATATAACCTATTTACGTTATAACGTCATACCATATAACGTATTACGTTATACCGTCATGCCATATAAAATATTATGTTATAACGTCACACCATATAACAAATACGTTATAACGTTATACCCTATAACCTATTACGTTATAACGACATACCATGTAAAATATTATGTTATAACATCACACCATATAACGTAATATGTTATAACGTTATACCACAAAACCTATTACGTTATAACGTCACCCCATAAACGTAATACGTTATAACGTAATCCCATATAACGTAATACGGTATAACGTCATACCATATAACCTATTACGTTATAACGTCATACCATATAACCTATTTCGTTATAACGTCATTCCATATAACGTAATAATTTATAACGTCATCCCATATAACGCAATACGTTATAACGTCGTCCCACATATCGTAATACGTTATAACGTCATCCCATATTACGTAATACGTTATAACGTCATCACATATAACGAAATACGTTACAACGTCATCCCATATAACGTAATACGTTATAACGTCATCCCATATAACGTAATTCGGTATAACGTCATACCATATAACCTATTGCGTTATAAAGTCATACCATATAACCTATTTCGTTATAACGTCACACCATATAACGTAATACATTACAACGTCATCCCATATAACGTAATACGTTATAACGTCATCCCATATAACGCAGTACGTTATAACGTCGTCCCACATAACATAATACGTTATAACGTCATCCCACATAACATAATACGTTATAACGTCATCCCATATTACGTAATACGTTATAACGTCATCCCATATAACGTAATACGGTATAACGTCATACCATACAATCTATTTACGTTATAACGTCATACCATTTAACGTAATTCGGTATAACGTCATACCATATAACCTATTACGTTATAACGTCATACCATATAACCTATTTCGTTATAACGTCATCCCATATAACCTAATACGTTATAACGTCATCCCATATAACGCAATACGTTATAACGTCGTCCCACATAACGTAATACGTTATAAGGTCATCCCATATTACGTAATACGTTATAACGTCATCACATATAACGAAATACGTTATAACGTCATCCCATATAACGTAATACGTTATAACGTCATCCCAAACGTAATTCGGTATAACGTCATACCATAAAACCTATTGCGTTATAAAGTTATACCATATAACCTATTTCGTTATGACGTCATCCAACATAACGTAATACGTTATTACGTCGTCCCACAAAACGTAATACGTTATAACGTCATCCCATATTACGTAATACGTTATAAGGTCATCCCATATAACGAAATACGTTAATACGTCATCCCATATAACTTAACAAGTTATAACGTCATCCCATATAACGTAATTCGGTATAACGTCATACCATATAACCTATTACGTTATAACGGCATGCCATATAACCTATTACGTTATAACGGCATACCATATAACGTAATACGTTATAACGTTATACCATATAACCTATTACGTTATAACGTCATCCCATATAACGTAATACGTTATATCGTCATCCCATATAACGTAATACGTTATGTTGTCATCCCATATAACGTAATAAGGTATAACGGCATACCATATGACGTAATACGGTATAACGTCATATCATATAACCTATTTACGTTATAACGTCATACCATATAACGTATTACGTTATACCGTCATACCATATAAAATATTATGTTATAACGTCACACCATATAACGTAATACGTTATAACGTTATACCATATAACCTATTACGTTATAACGTCATACCATGTAAAATATTATGTTATAACATCACACCATATAACGTAATATGTTATAACGTTATACCACAAAACCTATTACGTTATAACGTCACCCCATAAAACGCAATACGTTATAACGTCATCCCATATAACGTAATACGGTATAACGTCATACCATATAACCTATTTACGTTATAACGTCATACCATATAACCTATTACGTTATAACGTTATACCATGTAAAATATTATGTTATAACATCACACCATATAACGTAATATGTTATAACGTTATATCACAAAACCTATTACGTTATAACGTCATCCCAGATAACGTAATACGTTTTAACGTCACCCCATAAAACGTAATACGTTATAACGTCATCCCATATAACGTATTACGTTATACCGTCATACCATGTAAAATATTATGTTATAACGTCACACTATATAACGTAATACATTATAACGTCATCCCATATAACGTAATACGTTATAACGTCATCCCATATAACGCAGTACGTTATAACGTCGTCCCACATAACACAATACGTTATAACGTCATCCCATATTACGTAATACGTTATAACGTCATCCCATATAACGTAATACGGTATAACGTCATACCATACAATCTATTTACGTTATAACGTCATACCATTTAACGTAACTCGGTATAACGTCATACCATATAACCTATTACGTTATAACGTCATACCATATAACCTATTTCGTTATAACGTCATCCCATATAAACTAATACGTTATAACGTCATCCCATATAACGCAATACGTTATAACGTCGTCCCACATAACGTAATACGTTATAACGTCATCCCATATTACGTAATTCGGTATAACGTCATACCATATAACCTATTGCGTTATAAAGTTATACCATATATCCTATTTCGTTATGACGTCATCCAACATAACGTAATACGTTATAACGTCGTCCCACAAAACGTAATACGTTATAACGTCATCCCATATTACGTAATACGTTATAAGGTCATCCCATATAACGAAATACGTTAATACGTCATCCCATATAACTTAATAAGTTATAACGTCATCCCATATAACGTAATTCGGTATAACGTCATACCATATAACCTATTACGTTATAACGGCATGCCATATAACCTATTACGTTATAACGGCATACCATATAACGTAATGCGTTATAACGTTATACCATATAACCTATTACGTTATAACGTCATCCCATATAACGTAATACGTTATATCGTCATCCCATATAACGTAATACGTTATAACGTCATCCCATATAACGCAATACGTTATAACGTCGTCCCGCATAACGTAATACGTTATAACGTCATCCCACATTATTAATACGTTATAACGTCATCCCATATAACGTAATACGGTTTAACGTCATACCATATAACCTATTTACGTTATAACGTCATACCATATAACGAAATACGTTATAACGTCATCCCATATAACGTAATTCGGTATAACGTCATATCATATAACCTATTGCGTTATAACGTCATACCATATAACCTATTTCGTTATAACGTCATCCCATATAACGTAATACGTTATAACGTCATCCCATATAGCGTAATTCGGTATAACGTCATACCATATAACCTATTGCGTTATAAAGTCATACCATATAACCTATTTCGTTATGACGTCATCCAATATAACGTAATACGTTATAACGTCGTCCCACATAACGCAATACGTTATAACGTCGTCCCACATAACGTAATACGTTATAACGTCATCCCATATTACGTAATACGTTATAACGTCATCACATATAGCGAAATACGTTACAACGTCATCCCATATAACGTAATACGTTATAACGTCATCCCATATAGCGTAATTCGGTATAACGTCATACCATATAACCTATTCCGTTATAACGTCATACCATATAACCTATTTCGTTATAACGTCATCCCATGTAACGTAATACGTTATAACGTCATACCATATATCGTATTACGTTATAACATCATGCCATATAACGTAATACGGTATAACGTCATACCATATAACCTATTTACGTTATAACGTCATACCATATAACCTATTTCGTTATAACGTCATCCCATATAACGTAATACGTTATAACGCCATACCATATAACGCAATACGTTATAACGTCATCCCATATAACGCAATACGTTATAACGTCGTCCCACATAACGTAATACGTTATAACGTCATCCCATATTACGTAATACGTTATAACGTCATCACATATAGCGAAATACGTTACAACGTCATCCCATATAACGTAATACGTTATAACGTCATCCCATATAGCGTAATTCGGTATAACGTCATACCATATAACCTATTGCGTTATAAAGTCATACCATATAACCTATTTCGTTATGACGTCATCCAATATAACGTAATACGTTATAACGTCGTCCCACATAACGTAATACGTTATAACGTCATCCCATATAACGTATTAAGTTATACCGTCATACCATGCAAATATTATGTTATAACGTCACACCATATAACGTAATACATTATAACGTCATCCCATATAACGTAATACGTTATAACGTCATCCCATATAACGCAGTACGTTATAACGTCGTCCCACATAACATAATACGTTATAACGTCATCCCACATAACATAATACGTTATAACGTCATCCCATATTACGTAATACGTTATAACATCATCCCATATAACGTAATACGGTATAAAGTCATACCATACAATCTATTTACGTTATAACGTCATACCATTTAACGTAATTCGGTATAACGTCATACCATATAACCTATTACGTTATAACGTCATACCATATAACCTATTTCGTTATAACGTCATCCCATATAACCTAATACGTTATAACGTCATCCCATATAACGCAATATGATATAACGTCGTCCCACATAACGTAATACGTTATAACGTCATCCTATATTACGTAATACGTTATAACGTCATCCCATATAACGTAATTCGGTATAACGTCATACCATATAACCTATTGCGTTATAAAGTCATACCATATAACCTATTTCGTTACGACGTCATCCAACATAACGTAATACGCTATAACGTCGTCCCACAAAACGTAATACGATATAACGTCATCCCATATTACGTAATACGTTATAAGGTCATCCCATATAACGAAATACGTTAATACGTCATCCCATATAACTTAATAAGTTATAACGTCATCCCATATAACGTAATTCGGTATAACGTCATACCATATAACCTATTACGTTATAACGGCATGCCATATAACCTATTACGTTATAACGGCATACCATATAACGTAATACGTTACAACGTTATACCATATAACCTATTACGTTATAACGTCATCCCATATAACGTAATACGTTATATCGCCATCCCATATAACGTAATACGTTATAACGTCATCCCATATAACGCAATACGTTATAACGTCGTCCCGCATAACGTAATACGTTATAACGTCATCCCATATTACTTAATACGTTATAACGTCATCCCATATAACGTAATACGGTATAACATCATACCATATAACCTATTTACGTTATAACGTCATACCATATAACGAAATACGTTATAACGTCATCCCATATAACGTAATTCGGTATAACGTCATATCATATAACCTATTGCGTTATAACGTCATACCATATAACCTATTTCGTTATAACGTCATCCCATATAACGTAATACGTTATAACGTCGTCCCACATAACGTAGTACGTTATAACGTCGTCCCATATTACATAATACGTTATAACGTCATCCCATATAACGCAATATGATATAACGTCGTCCCACAAAACGTAATACGTTATAACGTCATCCCATATTACGTAATACGTTATAAGGTCATCCCATATAACGAAATACGTTAATACGTCATCCCATATAACGTAATTCGGTATAACGTCATACCATATAACCTATTACGTTATAACGGCATGCCATATAACCTATTACGTTATAACGGCATACCATATAACGTAATGCGTTATAACGTTATACCATATAACCTATTACGTTATAACGTCATCCCATATAACGTAATACGTTATATCGTCATCCCATATAACGTAATACGTTATAACGTCATCCCATATAACGCAATACGTTATAACGTCGTCCCGCATAACGTAATACGTTATAACGTCATCCCACATTATTAATACGTTATAACGTCATCCCATATAACGTAATACGGTATAACGTCATACCATATAACCTATTTACGTTATAACGTCATACCATATAACGAAATACGTTATAACGTCATCCCATATAACGTAATTCGGTATAACGTCATATCATATAACCTATTGCGTTATAACGTCATACCATATAACCTATTTCGTTATAACGTCATCCCATATAACGTAATACGTTATAACGTCGTCCCACATAACGTAGTACGTTATAACGTCTTCCCATATTACGTAATACGTTATAACGTCGTCCCATATAACGAAATACGTTATAACGTCATCCCATATAACGTAATACGTTATAACGTCATCCCATATAACGTAATTCGGTATAACGTCATACCATATAACCTATTCCGTTATAACGTCATACCATATAACCTATTTCGTTATAACGTCATCCCATGTAACGTAATACGTCATAACGTCATACCATATATCGTAATACGTTATAACGTCACGCCACATAACGTAATACGTTATAACGTCATCCCATATAGCGTAATTCGGTATAACGTCATACCATATAACCTATTGCGTTATAAAGTCATACCATATAACCTATTTCGTTATGACGTCATCCAATATAACGTAATACGTTATAACGTCGTCCCACATAACGCAATACGTTATAACGTCGTCCCACATAACGTAATACGTTATAACGTCATCCCATATTACGCAATACGTTATAACGTCATCACATATAGCGAAATACGTTACAACGTCATCCCATATAACGTAATACGTTATAACGTCATCCCATATAGCGTAATTCGGTATAACGTCATACCATATAACCTATTCCGTTATAACGTCATACCATATAACCTATTTCGTTATAACGTCATCCCATGTAACGTAATACGTTATAACGTCATACCATATATCGTATTACGTTATAACATCATGCCATATAACGTAATACGGTATAACGTCATACCATATAACCTATTTACGTTATAACGTCATACCATATAACCTATTTCGTTATAACGTCATCCCATATAACGTAATACGTTATAACGCCATACCATATAACGCAATACGTTATAACGTCATCCCATATAACGCAATACGTTATAACGTCGTCCCACATAACGTAATACGTTATAACGTCATCCCATATTACGTAATACGTTATAACGTCATCACATATAGCGAAATACGTTACAACGTCATCCCATATAACGTAATACGTTATAACGTCATCCCATATAGCGTAATTCGGTATAACGTCATACCATATAACCTATTCCGTTATAACGTCATACCATATAACCTATTTCGTTATAACGTCATCCCATGTAACGTAATACGTTATAACGTCATACCATATATCGTATTACGTTATAACGTCATCCCATATAACGTATTAAGTTATACCGTCATACCATGCAAATATTATGTTATAACGTCACACCATATAACGTAATACATTATAACGTCATCCCATATAACGTAATACGTTATAACGTCATCCCATATAACGTATTAAGTTATACCGTCATACCATGCAAATATTATGTTATAACGTCACACCATATAACGTAATACATTATAACGTCATCCCATATAACGTAATACGTTATAACGTCATCACATATAGCGAAATACGTTACAACGTCATCCCACATAACGTAATACGTTATAACGTCATCCCATATAGCGTAATTCGGTATAACGTCATACCATATAACCTATTGCGTTATAAAGTCATACCATATAACCTATTTCGTTATGACGTCATCCAATATAACGTAATACGTTATAACGTCGTCCCACATAACGCAATACGTTATAACGTCGTCCCACATAACGTAATACGTTATAACGTCATCCCATATTACGCAATACGTTATAACGTCATCACATATAGCGAAATACGTTACAACGTCATCCCATATAACGTAATACGTTATAACGTCATCCCATATAGCGTAATTCGGTATAACGTCATACCATATAACCTATTCCGTTATAACGTCATACCATATAATCTATTTCGTTATAACGTCATCCCATGTAACGTAATACGTTATAACGTCATACCATATATCGTATTACGTTATAACATCATGCCATATAACGTAATACGGTATAACGTCATACCATATAACCTATTTACGTTATAACGTCATACCATATAACCTATTTCGTTATAACGTCATCCCATATAACGTAATACGTTATAACGCCATACCATATAACGCAATACGTTATAACGTCATCCCATATAACGCAATACGTTATAACGTCGTCCCACATAACGTAATACGTTATAACGTCATCCCATATTACGTAATACGTTATAACGTCATCACATATAGCGAAATACGTTACAACGTCATCCCATATAACGTAATACGTTATAACGTCATCCCATATAGCGTAATTCGGTATAACGTCATACCATATAACCTATTCCGTTATAACGTCATACCATATAACCTATTTCGTTATAACGTCATCCCATGTAACGTAATACGTTATAACGTCATACCATATATCGTATTACGTTATAACGTCATCCCATATAACGTATTAAGTTATACCGTCATACCATGCAAATATTATGTTATAACGTCACACCATATAACGTAATACATTATAACGTCATCCCATATAACGTAATACGTTATAACGTCATCCCATATAACGCAGTACGTTATAACGTCGTCCCACATAACATAATACGTTATAACGTCATCCCACATAACATAATACGTTATAACGTCATCCCATATTACGTAATACGTTATAACATCATCCCATATAACGTAATACGGTATAAAGTCATACCATACAATCTATTTACGTTATAACGTCATACCATTTAACGTAATTCGGTATAACGTCATACCATATAAACTATTACGTTATAACGTCATACCATATAACCTATTTCGTTATAACGTCATCCCATATAACCTAATACGTTATAACGTCATCCCATATAACGCAATATGATATAACGTCGTCCCACATAACGTAATACGTTATAACGTCATCCTATATTACGTAATACGTTATAACGTCATCCCATATAACGTAATTCGGTATAACGTCATACCATATAACCTATTGCGTTATAAAGTCATACCATATAACCTATTTCGTTATGACGTCATCCAATATAACGTAATACGTTATAACGTCGTCCCACATAACGTAATACGTTATAACGTCATCCCATATTACGTAATACGTTATAAGGTCATCCCATATAACGAAATACGTTAATACGTCATCCCATATAACTTAATAAGTTATAACGTCATCCCATATAACGTAATTCGGTATAACGTCATACCATATAACCTATTACGTTATAACGGCATGCCATATAACCTATTACGTTATAACGGCATACCATATAACGTAATACGTTACAACGTTATACCATATAACCTATTACGTTATAACGTCATCCCATATAACGTAATACGTTATATCGCCATCCCATATAACGTAATACGTTATAACGTCATCCCATATAACGCAATACGTTATAACGTCGTCCCGCATAACGTAATACGTTATAACGTCATCCCATATTACTTAATACGTTATAACGTCATCCCATATAACGTAATACGGTATAACATCATACCATATAACCTATTTACGTTATAACGTCATACCATATAACGAAATACGTTATAACGTCATCCCATATAACGTAATTCGGTATAACGTCACATCATATAACCTACTGCGTTATAACGTCATACCATATAACCTATTTCGTTATAACGTCATCCCATATAACGTAATACGTTATAACGTCGTCCCACATAACGTAATACGTTATAACGTCATTCCATATTACGTAATACGTTATAACGTCGTCCCATATAACGAAATACGTTATAACGTCATCCCATATAACGTAATACGTTATAACGTCATCCCATATAACGCAATACGTTATAACGTCATACCATATGACGTAATACGTTATAACGTCATACCACATAACGTAATACGTTATAACGTCATGCCATATAAAGTAATACGTTATAACCTCATACCACATAACGTATTACGTTATTAGGTTATAACATATAACGTAATGCGTTATAACGTCATACCATATAACCTATTTCGTTATAACGTCATCCCATATGACGTAATACGTTATAACGTCATCCCATATAACGAAATACGTTATAACGTCATCCCATATAACTTAATACGTTATAACGTCATCCCATATAACGTAATACGTTATATTGTCATCCCATATAACGTAATACGGTATAACGGCATACCATATAACCTATTACGTTATAACGTCATACCATATAACCTATTACGTTATAACGTCATACCATATAACCTATTACGTTATAACGTCATCCCATATAACGCAATACGTTATAACGTCGTCCCACGTAACGTAATACGTTATAACGTCATCCCATATTACGTTATACGTTATAACGTCATCCTCTATAACGTAATACGTTATAACGTCATCCCATATAACGTAATACGTTATAACGTCATCCCATATAACGAAATACGTTATAATGTCATCCCATATAACGTAATACGTTATAACGTCATCCCATATAACCTATTACGTTATAACGTCATCCCATATAACGCAATACGTTATAACGTCGTCCCACGTAACGTAATACGTTATAACGTCATCCCATATTACGTTATACGTTATAACGTCATCCTCTATAACGTAATACGTTATAACGTCATCCCATATTACGTAATACGTTATAACGTCATCCTCTATAACGTAATACGTTATAACGTCATCCCATATAACGTAATGCGTTATAACGTCATCCCATATAACGTAATACGTTATATTGTCATCCCATATAACGTAATACGGTATAACGGCATACCATATGACGTAATACGGTATAACGTCATATCATATAACCTATTTACGTTATAACGTCATACCATATAACGTATTACGTTATACCGTCATACCATATAAAATATTATGTTATAACGTCACACCATATAACGTAATACGTTATAACGTTATACCCTATAACCTATTACGTTATAACGACATACCATGTAAAACATTATGTTATAACATCACACCATATAACGTAATATGTTATAACGTTATACCACAAAACCTATTACGTTATAACGTCACCCCATATAACGTAATTCGGTATAACGTCATACCATATAACCTATTGCGTTATAAAGTCATACCATATAACCTATTTCGTTATGACGTCATCCAATATAACGTAATACGTTATAACGTCGTCCCACATAACGTAATACGCTATAACGTCATCCCATATATCGTATTACGTTATACCGTCATACCATGTAAAATATTACGTTATAACGTCACACCATATTACGTAATACGTTATAACGTCATCCCATATAACGCAGTACGTTATAACGTCGTCCCACATAACATAATACGTTATAACGTCATCCCACATAACATAATACGTTATAACGTCATCCCATATAACGCAGTACGTTATAACGTCGTCCCACATAACATAATTCGGTATAACGTCATGCCATATAACCTGTTGCGTTATAAAGTCATACCATATAACCTATTTCGTTATGACGTCATCCAATATAACGTAATACGTTATAACGTCGTCCCATATAACGCAGTACGTTATAACGTCGTCCCACATAACATAATACGTTATAACGTCATCCCACATAACATAATACGTTAAAACGTCATCCCATATTACGTAATACGTTATAACGTCATCCCATATAACGCAGTACGTTATAACGTCGTCCCACATAACATAATACGCTATAACGTCATCCCATATATCGTATTACGTTATACCGTCATACCATGTAAAATATTACGTTATAACGTCACACCATATAACGTAATACATTACAACGTCATCCCATATAACGTAATACGTTATAACGTCATCCCATATAACGCAGTACGTTATAACGTCGTCCCACATAACATAATACGTTACAACGTCATCCCACATAACATAATACGTTATAACGTCATCCCATATTACGTAATACGTTATAACGTCATCCCATATAACGTAATACGGTATAACGTCATACCATACAATCTATTTACGTTATAACGTCATACCATTTAACGTAATTCGGTATAACGTCATACCATATAACCTATTACGTTATAACGTCATACCATATAACCTATTTCGTTATAACGTCATCCCATATAACCTAATACGTAATAACGTCATCCCATATAACGCAATACGTTATAACGTCGTCCCACATAACGTAATACGTTATAACGTCATCCCATATTACGTAATACGTTATAACGTCATCACATATAACGAAATACGTTAATACGTCATCCCATATAACTTAATAAGTTATAACGTCATCCCATATAACGTAATTCGGTATAACGTCATACCATATAACCTATTACGTTATAACGGCATGCCATATTACGTAATACGTTATAAGGTCATCCCATATAACGAAATACGTTAATACGTCATCCCATATAACTTAATAAGTTATAACGTCATCCCATATAACGTAATTCGGTATAACGTCATACCATATAACCTATTACGTTATAACGGCATGCCATATAACCTATTACGTTATAACGGCATACCATATAACGTAATACGTTATAACGTTATACCATATAACCTATTACGTTATAACGTCATCCCATATAACGCAGTACGTTATAACGTCGTCCCACATAACATAATACGTTACAACGTCATCCCACATAACATAATACGTTATAACGTCATCCCATATTACGTAATACGTTATAACGTCATCCCATATAACGTAATACGGTATAACGTCATACCATACAATCTATTTACGTTATAACGTCATACCATACAATCTATTTACGTTATAACGTCATACCATTTAACGTAATTCGGTATAACGTCATACCATATAACCTATTACGTTATAACGTCATACCATATAACCTATTTCGTTATAACGTCATCCCATATAACCTAATACGTTATAACGTCATCCCATATAACGCAATACGTTATAACGTCGTCCCACATAACGTAATACGTTATAACGTCATCCCATATTACGTAATACGTTATAACGTCATCACATATAACGAAATACGTTAATACGTCATCCCATATAACTTAATAAGTTATAACGTCATCCCATATAACGTAATTCGGTATAACGTCATACCATATAACCTATTACGTTATAACGGCATGCCATATTACGTAATACGTTATAAGGTCATCCCATATAACGAAATACGTTAGTACGTCATCCCATGTAACTTAATAAGTTATAACGTCATCCCATATAACGTAATTCGGTATAACGTCATACCATATAACCTATTACGTTATAACGGCATGCCATATAACCTATTACGTTATAACGGCATACCATATAACGTAATACGTTATAACGTTATACCATATAACCTATTACGTTATAACGTCACCCCATAAAACGTAATACGTTATAACGTCATCCCATATAACGTAATACGGTATAACGTCATACCATATAACCTATTTACGTTATAACGTCATACCATATAACCTATTACGTTATAACGTTATACCATGTAAAATATTATGTTATAACATCACACCATATAACGTAATATGTTATAACGTTATATCACAAAACCTATTACGTTATAACGTCATCCCAGATAACGTAATACGTTATAACGTCACCCCATAAAACGTAATACGTTATAACGTCATCCCATATAACGTATTACGTTATACCGTCATACCATGTACAATATTATGTTATAACGTCACACTATATAACGTAATACATTATAACGTCATCCCATATAACGTAATACGTTATAACGTCATCCCATATAACGCAGTACGTTATAACGTCGTCCCACATAACACAATACGTTATAACGTCATCCCATATTACGTAATACGTTATAACGTCATCCCATATAACGTAATACGGTATAACGTCATACCATATGACCTATTTACGTTATAACGTCATACCATTTAACGTAATTCGGTATAACGTCATACCATATAACCTATTACGTTATAACGTCATACCATATAACCTATTTCGTTATAACGTCATTCCATATAACGTAATAATTTATAACGTCATCCCATATAACGCAATACGTTATAACGTCGTCCCACATAACGTAATACGTAATAACGTCATCCCATATTACGTAATACGTTATAACGTCATCACATATAACGAAATACGTTACAACGTCATCCCATATAACGTAATAAGTTATAACGTCATCCCATATAACGTAATTCGGTATAACGTCATACCATATAACCTATTGCGTTATAAAGTCATACCATATAATCTATTTCGTTATGACGTCATCCAATATAACGTAATACGTTATAACGTCGTCCCACATAACGTAATACGTTATAACGTCATCCCATTAAACGTATTACGTTATACCGTCATACCATGTAAAATATTATGTTATAACGTCACACCATATAACGTAATACATTATAACGTCATCCCATATAACGTAATACGTTATAACGTCATCCCACATAACATAATACGTTATAACGTCATCCCATATTACGTAATACGTTATAACGTCATCCCATATAACGTAATACGGTATAACGTCATACCATACAATCTATTTACGTTATAACGTCATACCATTTAACGTAATTCGGTATAACGTCATACCATATAACCTATTACGTTATAACGTCATACCATATAATCTATTTCGTTATAACGTCATCCCATATAACCTAATACGTTATAACGTCATCCAACATAACGTAATACGTTTTAACGTCGTCCCACAAAACGTAATACGTTATAACGTCATCCCATATTACGTAATACGTTATAAGGTCATCCCATATAACGAAATACGTTAATACGTCATCCCATATAACTTAATAAGTTATAACGTCATCCCATATAACGTAATTCGGTATAACGTCATACCATATAACCTATTACGTTATAACGGCATACCATATAACGTAATGCGTTATAACGTTATACCATATAACCTATTACGTTATAACGTCATCCCGTATAACGTAATACGTTATATCGTCATCCCATATAACGTAATACGTTGTAACGTCATCCCATATAACGCAATACGTTATAACGTCGTCCCGCATAACGTAATACGTTATAACGTCATCCCATATTATTAATACGTTATAACGTCATCCCATATAACGTAATACGGTATAACGTCATACCATATAACCTATTTACGTTATAACGTCATACCATATAACGAAATACGTTATAACGCCATCCCATATAACGTAATTCGGTATAACGTCATATCATATAACCTATTGCGTTATAACGTCATACCATATAACCTATTTCGTTATAACGTCATCCCATATAACGTAATACGTTATAACGTCGTCCCACATAACGTAATACGTTATAACGTCTTCCCATATTACGTAATACGTTATAACGTCGTCCCATATAACGAAATACGTTATAGCGTCATCCCATATAACGTAATACGTTATAACGTCATCCCATATAACGTAATTCGGTATAACGTCATACCATATAACCTATTCCGTTATAACGTCATACCATATAACCTATTTCGTTGTAACGTCATCCCATGTAACGTAATACGTTATAACGTCATTCCATATATCGTAATACGTTATAACGTCACGCCACATAACGTGATACGTTATAACATCATGCCATATAACGTAATACGGTATAACGTCATACCATATAACCTATTTACGTTATAACGTCATACCATATAACCTATTTCGTTATAACGTCATCCCATATAACGTAATACGTTATAACGCCATACCATATAACGCAATACGTTATAACGTCATCCCATATAACGCAATACGTTATAACGACGTCCCACATAACGTAATACGTTATAACGTCATCCCATATTACGTAATACGTTATAACGTCATCACATATAGCGAAATACGTTACAACGTCATCCCATATAACGTAATACGTTATAACGTCATCCCATATAGCGTAATTCGGTATAACGTCATACCATATAACCTATTGCGTTATAAAGTCATACCATATAACCTATTTCGTTATGACGTCATCCAATATAACGTAATACGTTATAACGTCGTCCCACATAACGTAATACGTTATAACGTCATCCCATATAACGTATTAAGTTATACCGTCATACCATGCAAATATTATGTTATAACGTCACACCATATAACGTAATACATTATAACGTCATCCCATATAACGTAATACGTTATAACGTCATCCCATATAACGCAGTACGTTATAACGTCGTCCCACATAACATAATACTTTATAACGTCATCCCACATAACATAATACGTTATAACGTCATCCCATATTACGTAATACGTTATAACATCATCCCATATAACGTAATACGGTATAACGTCATACCATACAATCTATTTACGTTATAACGTCATACCATTTAACGTAATTCGGTATAACGTCATACCATATAACCTATTACGTTATAACGTCATACCATATAACCTATTACTTTATAACGTCATCCCATATAACGTAATACGTTATATCGCCATCCCATATAACGTAATACGTTATAACGTCATCCCATATAACGTAATACGGTATAACGTCATACCATATAACCTATTTACGTTATAACGTCATACCATATAACGAAATACGTTATAACGTCATCCCATATAACGTAATTCGGTATAACGTCACATCATATAACCTATTGCGTTATAACGTCATTCCATATAACCTATTTCGTTATAACGTCATCCCATATAACGTAATACGTTATAACGTCGTCCCACATAACGTAATACGTTATAACGTCATCCCATATTACGTAATACGTTATAACGTCGTCCCATATAACGAAATACGTTATAACGTCATCCCATATAACGTAATACGTTATAACGTCATCCCATATAACGTAATTCGGTATAACGTCTTACCATATAACCTATTCCGTTATAACGTCATACCATATAACCTATTTCGTTATAACGTCATCCCATGTAACGTAATACGTTATAACGTCATACCTTATATCGTAATACGTTATAACGTCACACCACATAACGTGATACGTTATAACATCATGCCATATAACGTAATACGGTATAACGTCATACCATATAACCTATTTACGTTATAACGTCATACCATATAACCTATTTCGTTATAACGTCATCCCATATAACGTAATACGTTATAACGCCATACCATATAACGCAATACGTTATAACGTCGTCCCACATAACGTAATGCGTTATAACGTCATCCCATATTACGTAATACGTTATAACGTCATCCCATATAACGAAATACGCTATAACGTCATCCCATATAACGTTAGACGTTATAACGTCATTCCATATAACGTAATTCGGTATAACGTCATACCATATAACCTATTACGTTATAACGTCATACCATATAACCTATTTCGTTATAACGTCATCCCATATAACGTAATACGTTATAACGTCATCCCATATAACGAAATACGTTATAACGTCATCCCATATAACGTAATAATTTATAACGTCATCCCATATAACGCAATACGTTATAACGTCATCCCATATTACGTAATACGTTATAACGTCATCCCATATAACGTAATACGGTATAACGTCATACCATATAACCTATTTACGTTATAACGTCATACCATTTAACGTAATTCGGTATAACGTCATACCATATAACCTATTACGTTATAACGTCATACCATATAACCTATTTCGTTATAACGTCATTCCATATAACGTAATAATTTATAACGTCATCCCATATAACGCAATACGTTATAACGTCGTCCCACATAACGTAATACGTTATAACGTCATCCCATATAACGTATTACGTTATACCGTCATACCATGTAAAATATTATGTTATAACGTCACCCCATATAACGTAATACATTATAAAGTCATCCCATATAACGTAATACGTTATAACGTCATCCCATATAACGCAGTACGTTATAACGTCGTCCCACATAACATAATACGTTATAACGTCATCCCACATAACATAATACGTTATAACGTCATCCCATATAACGTAATTCGGTATAACGTCATACCATATAACCTATTACGTTATAACGGCATGCCATATAACCTATTACGTTATAACGGAATACCATATAACGTAATACGTTATAACGTTATACCATATAACCTATTACGATATAACGTCACCCATATAACGTAATACGTTATATCGTCTTCCCATATAACGTAATACGTTATATTGTCATCCCATATAACGTAATAAGGTATAACGGCATACCATATAACGTAATAAGTTATAACGTCATCCCATATAACGTAATTCGGTATAACGTCATACCATATAACCTATTGCGTTATAAAGTCATACCATATAACCTATTTCGTTATGACGTCATCCAATATAACGTAATACGTTATATCGTCGTCCCACATAACGTAATACGTTTTAACGTCATCCCATATAACGTATTACGTTATACCGTCATAACATGTAAAATATTATGTTGTAACGTCACACCATATAACGTAATACATTATAACGTCATCCCATATAACGTAATACGTTATAACGTCATCCCACATAACATAATACGTTATAACGTCATCCCATATTACGTAATACGTTATAACGTCATCCCATTTAACGTAATACGGTATAACGTCATACCATACAATCTATTTACGTTATAACGTCATACCATTTAACGTAATTCGGTATAACGTCATACCATATAACCTATTACGTTATAACGTCATACCATATAACCTATTTCGTTATAACGTCATCTCATATAACCTAATACGTTATAACGTCATCCCATATAACGCAATACGTTATAACGTCGTCCCACATAACGTAATACGTTATAACGTGATCCCATATTACGTAATACGTTATAACGTCATCACATATAACGAAACACGTTATAACGTCATCCCATATAACGTAATACGTTATAACGTCATCCCATATAACGTAATTCGGTATAACGTCATACCATATAACCTATTGCGTAATAAAGTTATACCATATAACCTATTTCGTTATGACGTCATCCAACATAACGTAATACGTTATAACGTCGTCCCACAAAACGTAATACGTTATAACGTCATCCCATATTACGTAATACGTTATAAGGTCATCCCATATAACGAAATACGTTAGTACGTCATCCCATATAACTTAATAAGTTATAACGTCATCGCATATAACGTAATTCGGTATAACGTCATACCATATAACCTATTACGTTATAACGGCATGCCATATAACCTATTGCGTTATAACGGCATACCATATAACGTAATACGTTATAACGTTATACCATATAACCTATTACGTTATAACGTCATCCCATATAACGTAATACGTTATATCGTCGTCCCACATAACGTAATACGTTATAACGTCATCCCATATAACGTAATACGTTATAACGCCATACCATATAACGCAATACGTTATAACGTCATCCCATATAACGTAATTCGGTATAACGTCATACCACATAACCTATTCCGTTATAACGTCATACCATATAACCTATTTCGTTATAACGTCATCCCATGTAACGTAATACGTTATAACGTCATACCATATAACCTATTTCGTTATAACGTCATCCCATATAACGTAATACGTTATAACGCCATACCATATAACGCAATACGTTATAACGTCATCCCATATAACGCAATACGTTATAACGTCGTCCCACATAACGTAATACGTTATAACGTCATCCCATATTACGTAATACGTTATAACGTCATCACATATAGCGAAATACGTTACAACGTCATCCCATATAACGTAATACGTTATAAAGTCATCCCATATAGCGTAATTCGGTATAACGTCATACCATATAACCTATTGCGTTATAAAGTCATACCATATAACCTATTTCGTTATGACGTCATCCAATATAACGTAATAAGTTATAACGTCGTCCCACATAACGTAATACGTTATAACGTCATCCCATATAACGTATTAAGTTATACCGTCATACCATGTAAAATATTATGTTATAACGTCACACCATATAACGTAATACATTATAACGTCATCCCATATAACGTAATACGTTATAACGTCATCCCATATAACGCAGTACGTTATAACGTCGTCCCACATAACATAATACGTTATAACGTCATCCCACATAACATAATACGTTATAACGTCATCCCATATTACGTAATACGTTATAACATCATCCCATATAACGTAATACGGTATAACGTCATACCATACAATCTATTTACGTTATAACGTCATACCATTTAACGTAATTCGGTATAACGTCATACCATATAACCTATTACGTTATAACGTCGTACCATATAACCTATTTCGTTATAACGTCATCCCATATAACCTAATACGTTATAACGTCATCCCATATAACGCAATACGATATAACGTCGTCCCACATAACGTAATACGTTATAACGTCATCCTATGTTACGTAATACGTTATAACGACATCACATATAACGAAATACGTTATAACGTCATCCCATATAACGTAATACGTTATAACATCATCCCATATAACGTAATTCGGTATAACGTCATACCATATAACCTATTGCGTTATAAAGTCATACCATATAACCTATTTCGTTACGACGTCATCCAACATAACGTAATACGCTATAACGTCGTCCCACAAAACGTAATACGTTATAACGTCATCCCATATTACGTAATACGTTATAAGGTCATCCCATATAACGAAATACGTTAATACGTCATCCCATATAACTTAATAAGTTATAACGTCATCCCATATAACGTAATTCGGTATAACGTCATACCATATAACCTATTACGTTATAACGGCATGGCATATAACGAAATACGTTATAACGTCATCCCATATAACGTAATTCGGTATAACGTCACATCATATAACCTATTGCGTTATAACGTCATACCATATAACCTATTTCGTTATAACGTCATCCCATATAACGTAATACGTTATAACGTCGTCCCACATAACGTAATACGTTATAACGTCATCCCATATTACGTAATACGTTATAACGTCGTCCCATATAACGAAATACGTTATAACGTCATCCCATATAACGTAATACGTTATAACGTCATCCCATATAACGTAATTCGGTATAACGTCATACCATATAACCTAAGCCGTTATAACGTCATACCATATAACCTATTTCGTTATAACGTCATCCCATGTAACGTAATACGTTATAACGTCATACCATATATCGTAATACGTTATAACGTCACACCACATAACGTGATACGTTATAACATCATGCCATATAACGTAATACGGTATAACGTCATACCATATAACCTATTTACGTTATAACGACATACCATATAACCCATTTCGTTATAACGTCATCCCATATAACGTAATACGTTATAACGCCATACCATATAACGCAATACGTTATAACGTCGTCCCACATAACGTAATACGTTATAACGTCATCCCATATTACGTAATACGTTATAACGTCATCCCATATAACGAAATACGCTATAACGTCATCCCATATAACGTTATACGTTATAACGTCATTCCATATAACGTAATTCGGTATAACGCCATACCATATAACGCAATACGTTATAACGTCGTCCCATATAACGTAATACGTTATAACGTCATCCCATATAACGTATTACGTTATACCGTCATACCATGTAAAATATTATGTTATAACGTCACACTATATAACGTAATACATTATAACGTCATCCCATATAATGTAATACGTTATAACGTCATCCCATATAACGCAGTACGTTATAACGTCGTCCCACATAACATTATACGTTATAACGTCATCCCATATTACGTAATACGTTATAACGTCATCCCATATAACGTAATACGGTATAACGTCATACCATATAACCTATTTACGTTATAACGTCATACAATTTAACGTAATTCGGTATAACGTCATACCATATAACCTATTACGTTATAACGTCATACCATATAACCTATTTCGTTATAACGTCATTCCATATAACGTAATAATTTATAACGTCATCCCATATAACGCAATACGTTATAACGTCGTCCCACAAAACGTAATACGTTATAACGTCATCCCATATTACGTAATACGTTATAAGGTCATCCCATACAACGAAATACGTTAGTACGTCATCCCATATAACTTAATAAGTTATAACGTCATCGCATATAACGTAATTCGGTATAACGTCATACCATATAACCTATTACGTTATAACGGCATGCCATATAACCTATTGCGTTATAACGGCATACCATATAACGTAATACGTTATAACGTTATACCATATAACCTATTACGTTATAACGTCATCCCATATAACGTAATACGTTATATCGTCGTCCCACATAACGTAATACGTTATAACGTCTTCCCATATTACGTAATACGTTATAACGTCATCCCATATAACGTAATACGTTATAACGTCATCCCATATAACGTAATTCGGTATAACGTCATACCACATAACCTATTCCGTTATAACGTCATACCATATAACCTATTTCGTTATAACGTCATCCCATGTAACGTAATACGTTATAACGTCATACCATATATCGTAATACGTTATAACGTCACGCCACATAACGTGATACGTTATAACATCATGCCATATAACGTAATACGGTATAACGTCATACCATATAACCTATTTACGTTATAACGTCATACCATATAACCTATTTCGTTATAACGTCATCCCATATAACGTAATACGTTAGAACGCCATACCATATAACGCAATACGTTATAACGTCATCCCATATAACGCAATACGTTATAACGTCGTCCCACATAACGTAATACGTTATAACGTCATCCCATATTACGTAATACGTTATAAGGTCATCACATATAGCGAAATACGTTACAACGTCATCCCATATAACGTAATACGTTATAAAGTCATCCCATATAGCGTAATTCGGTATAACGTCATACCATATAACCTATTGCGTTATAAAGTCATACCATATAACCTATTTCGTTATGACGTCATCCAATATAACGTAATAAGTTATAACGTCGTCCCACATAACGTAATACGTTATAACGTCATCCCATATAACGTATTAAGTTATACCGTCATACCATGTAAAATATTATGTTATAACGTCACACCATATAACGTAATACATTATAACGTCATCCCATATAACGTAATACGTTATAACGTCATCCCATATAACGCAGTACGTTATAACGTCGTCCCACATAACATAATACGTTATAACGTCATCCCACATAACATAATACGTTATAACGTCATCCCATATTACGTAATACGTTATAACATCATCCCATATAACGTAATACGGTATAACGTCATACCATACAATCTGTTTACGTTATAACGTCATACCATTTAACGTAATTCGGTATAACGTCATACCATATAACCTATTACGTTATAACGTCATACCATATAACCTATTTCGTTATAACGTCGTCCCATATAACCTAATACGTTATAACGTCATCCCATATAACGCAATACGATATAACGTCGTCCCACATAACGTAATACGTTATAACGTCATCCTATGTTACGTAATACGTTATAACGACATCACATATAACGAAATACGTTATAACGTCATCCCATATAACGTAATACGTTATAACATCATCCCATATAACGTAATTCGGTATAACGTCATACCATATAACCTATTGCGTTATAAAGTCATACCATATAACCTATTTCGTTACGACGTCATCCAACATAACGTAATACGCTATAACGTCGTCCCACAAAACGTAATACGTTATAACGTCATCCCATATTACGTAATACGTTATAAGGTCATCCCATATAACGAAATACGTTAATACGTCATCCCATATAACTTAATAAGTTATAACGTCATCCCATATAACGTAATTCGGTATAACGTCATACCATATAACCTATTACGTTATAACGGCATGGCATATAACGAAATACGTTATAACGTCATCCCATATAACGTAATTCGGTATAACGTCACATCATATAACCTATTGCGTTATAACGTCATACCATATAACCTATTTCGTTATAACGTCATCCCATATAACGTAATACGTTATAACGTCGTCCCACATAACGTAATACGTTATAACGTCATCCCATATTACGTAATACGTTATAACGTCGTCCCATATAACGAAATACGTTATAACGTCATCCCATATAACGTAATACGTTATAACGTCATCCCATATAACGTAATTCGGTATAACGTCATACCATATAACCTAAGCCGTTATAACGTCATACCATATAACCTATTTCGTTATAACGTCATCCCATGTAACGTAATACGTTATAACGTCATACCATATATCGTAATACGTTATAACGTCACACCACATAACGTGATACGTTATAACATCATGCCATATAACGTAATACGGTATAACGTCATACCATATAACCTATTTACGTTATAACGACATACCATATAACCCATTTCGTTATAACGTCATCCCATATAACGTAATACGTTATAACGCCATACCATATAACGCAATACGTTATAACGTCGTCCCACATAACGTAATACGTTATAACGTCATCCCATATTACGTAATACGTTATAACGTCATCCCATATAACGAAATACGCTATAACGTCATCCCATATAACGTTATACGTTATAACGTCATTCCATATAACGTAATTCGGTATAACGCCATACCATATAACGCAATACGTTATAACGTCGTCCCATATAACGTAATACGTTATAACGTCATCCCATATAACGTATTACGTTATACCGTCATACCATGTAAAATATTATGTTATAACGTCACACTATATAACGTAATACATTATAACGTCATCCCATATAATGTAATACGTTATAACGTCATCCCATATAACGCAGTACGTTATAACGTCGTCCCACATAACATTATACGTTATAACGTCATCCCATATTACGTAATACGTTATAACGTCATCCCATATAACGTAATACGGTATAACGTCATACCATATAACCTATTTACGTTATAACGTCATACAATTTAACGTAATTCGGTATAACGTCATACCATATAACCTATTACGTTATAACGTCATACCATATAACCTATTTCGTTATAACGTCATTCCATATAACGTAATAATTTATAACGTCATCCCATATAACGCAATACGTTATAACGTCGTCCCACATAACGTAATACGTTATAACGTCTTCCCATATTACGTAATACGTTATAACGTCATCACATATAACGAAATACGTTACAACGTCATCCCATATAACGTAATACGTTATAACGTCATCCCATATAACGTAATTCGGTATAACGTCATACCATATAACCTATTGCGTTATAAAGTTATACCATATAACCTATTTCGTTATGACGTCATCCAATATAACGTAATACGTTATAACGTCGTCCCACATAACGTAATACGTTATAACGTCATCCCATATAACGTATTACGTTATACCGTCATACCATGTAAAATATTATGTTATAACGTCACACCATATAACGTAATACATTATAACGTCATCCCATATAACGTAATACGTTATAACGTCATCCCATATAACGCAGTACGTTATAACGTCGTCCCACATAACATAATACGTTATAACGTCATCCCACATAACATAATACGTTATAACGTCATCCCATATTACGTAATACGTTATAACGTCATCCCATATAACGTAATACGGTATAACGTCATACCATACAATCTATTTACGTTATAACGTCATACCATTTAACGTAATTCGGTATAACGTCATACCATATGACCTATTACGTTATAACGTCATACCATATAACCTATTTCGTTATAACGTCATCCCATATAACCTAATACGTTATAACGTCATCCCATATAACGCAATACGATATAACGTCGTCCCACATAACGTAATACGTTATAACGTCATCCTATATTACGTAATACGTTATAACGTCATCCCATATAACGTAATTCGGTATAACGTCATACCATATAACCTATTCCGTTATAACGTCATACCATATAACCTATTTCGTTATAACGTCATCCCATGTAACGTAATACGTTATAACGCCATACTTATATCGTAATACGTTATAACGTCACGCCACATAACGTGATACGTTATAACATCATGCCATATAACGTAATACGGTATAACGTCATACCATATAACCTATTTACGTTATAACGTCATACCATATAACCTATTTCGTTATAACGTCATCCCATATAACGTAATACGTTATAACGCCATACCATATAACGCAATACGTTATAACGTCATCACATATAACGCAATACGTTATAACGTCGTCCCACATAACATAATACGTTATAACGTCATCCCACATAACATAATACGTTATAACGTCATCCCATATTACGTAATACGTTATAACATCATCCCATATAACGTAATACGGTATAACGTCATACCATACAATCTATTTACGTTATAACGTCATACCATTTAACGTAATTCGGTATAACGTCATACCATATAACCTATTACGTTATAACGTCATACCATATAACCTATTTCGTTATAACGTCATCCCATATAACCTAATACGTTATAACGTCATCCCATATAACGCAATACGATATAACGTCGTCCCACATAACGTAATACGTTATAACGTCATCCTATATTACGTAATACGTTATAACGTCATCACATATAACGAAATACGTTATAACGTCATCCCATATAACGTAATACGTTATAACGTCATCCCATATAACGTAATTCGGTATAAAGTCATACCATATAACCTATTGCGTTATAAAGTCATACTATATAACCTATTTCGTTACGACGTCATCCAACATAACGTAATACGCTATAACGTCGTCCCACAAAACGTAATACGTTATAAAGTCATCCCATATTACGTAATACGTTATAAGGTCATCCCATATAACGAAATACGTTAATACGTCATCCCATATAACTTAATAAGTTATAACGTCATCCCATATAACGTAATTCGGTATAACGTCATACCATATAACCTATTACGTTATAACGGCATGCCATATAACCTATTACGTTATAACGGCATACCATATAACGTAATACGTTACAACGTTATACCATATAACCTATTACGTTATAACGTCATCCCATATAACGTAATACGTTATATCGCCATCCCATATAACGTAATACGTTATAACGTCATCCCATATAACGCAATACGTTATAACGTCATCCCATATAACGCAATACGTTATAACGTCGTCCCGCATAACGTAATACGTTATAACGTCATCCCATATTACTTAATACGTTATAACGTCATCCCATATAACGTAATACGGTATAACGTCATACCATATAACCTATTGCGTTATAAAGTTATACCATATAACCTATTTCGTTATGACGTCATCCAACATAACGTAATACGTTATAACGTCGTCCCACAAAACGTAATACGTTATAACGTCATCCCATATTACGTAATACGTTATAAGGTCATCCCATATAACGAAATACGTTAATACGTCATCCCATATAACTTAATAAGTTATAACGTCATCCCATATAACGTAATTCGGTATAACGTCATACCATATAACCTATTACGTTATAACGGCATGCCATATAACCTATTACGTTATAACGGCATACCATATAACGTAATACGTTATAACGTTATACCATATAACCTATTACGTTATAACGTCATCCCATATAACGTAATACGTTATATCGTCATCCCATATAACGTAATACATTATAACGTCATCCCATATAACGCAATACGTTATAACGTCGTCCCGAATAACGTAATACGTTATAACGTCATCCCATATTATTAATACGTTATAACGTCATCCCATATAACGTAATACGGTATAACGTCATACCATATAACCTATTTACGTTATAACGTCATACCATATAACGAAATACGTTATAACGTCATCCCATATAACGTAATTCGGTATAACGTCATATCATATAACCTATTGCGTTATAACGTCATACCATATAACCTATTTCGTTATAACGTCATCCCATATAACGTAATAAGTTATAACGTCGTCCCACATAACGTAATACGTTATAACGTCTTCCCATATTACGTAATACGTTATAACGTCGTCCCATATAACGAAATACGTTATAACGTCATCCCATATAACGTAATACGTTATAACGTCATCCCATATAACGTAATTCGGTATAACGTCATACCATATAACCTATTCCGTTATAATGTCATAACATATAACCTATTTCGTTATAACGTCATCCCATGTAACTTAATACGTTATAACGTCATACCATATATCGTAATACGTTATGACGTCACGCCACATAACGTGATACGTTATAACATCATGCCATATAACGTAATACGGTATAACGTCATACCATATAACCTATTTACGTTATAACGTCATACCATATAACCTATTTCGTTATAACGTCATCCCATATAACGTAATACGTTATAACGCCATACCATATAACGCAATACGTTATAACGTCATCCCATATAACGCAATACGTTATAACGTCGTCCCACATAACGTAATACGTTATAACCTCATCCCATATTACGTAATACGTTATAACGTCATCACATATAGCGAAATACGTTACAACGTCATCCCATATAACGTAATACGTTATAACGTCATCCCATATAGCGTAATTCGGTATAACGTCATACCATATAACCTATTGCGTTATAAAGTCATACCATATAACCTATTTCGTTATGACGTCATCCAATATAACGTAATACGTTATAACGTCGTCCCACATAACGTAATACGTTATAACGTCATCCCATATAACGTATTAAGTTATACCGTCATACCATGTAAAATATTATGTTATAACGTCACACCATATAACGTAATACATTATAACGTCATCCCATATAACGTAATACGTTATAACGTCATCCCATATAACGCAGTACGTTATAACGTCGTCCCACATAACATAATACGTTATAACGTCATCCCACATAACATAATACGTTATAACGTCATCCCATATTACGTAATACGTTATAACATCATCCCATATAACGTAATACGGTATAACGTCATACCATACAATCTATTTACGTTATAACGTCATACCATTTAACGTAATTCGGTATAACGTCATACCATATAACCTATTACGTTATAACGTCATACCATATAACCTATTTCGTTATAACGTCATCCCATATAACCTAATACGTTATAACGTCATCCCATATAACGCAATACGATATAACGTCGTCCCACATAACGTAATACGTTATAACGTCATCCTATATTACGTAATACGTTATAACGTCATCACATATAACGAAATACGTTATAACGTCATCCCATATAACGTAATACGTTATAACGTCATCCCATATAACGTAATTCGGTATAACGTCATACCATATAACCTATTGCGTTATAAAGTCATACCATATAACCTATTTCGTTACGACGTCATCCAACATAACGTAATACGCTATAACGTCGTCCCACAAAACGTAATACGTTATAAAGTCATCCCATATTACGTAATACGTTATAAGGTCATCCCATATAACGAAATACGTTAATACGTCATCCCATATAACTTAATAAGTTATAACGTCATCCCATATAACGTAATTCGGTATAACGTCATACCATATAACCTATTACGTTATAACGGCATGCCATATAACCTATTACGTTATAACGGCATACCATATAACGTAATACGTTACAACGTTATACCATATAACCTATTACGTTATAACGTCATCCCATATAACGTAATACGTTATATCGCCATCCCATATAACGTAATACGTTATAACGTCATCCCATATAACGCAATACGTTATAACGTCATCCCATATAACGCAATACGTTATAACGTCGTCCCGCATAACGTAATACGTTATAACGTCATCCCATATTACTTAATACGTTATAACGTCATCCCATGTAACGTAATACGGTATAACGTCATACCATATAACCTATTGCGTTATAAAGTTATACCATATAACCTATTTCGTTATGACGTCATCCAACATAACGTAATACGTTATAACGTCGTCCCACAAAACGTAATACGTTATAACGTCATCCCATATTACGTAATACGTAATAAGGTCATCCCATATAACGAAATACGTTAATACGTCATCCCATATAACTTAATAAGTTATAACGTCATCCCATATAACGTAATTCGGTATAACGTCATACCATATAACCTATTACGTTATAACGGCATGCCATATAACCTATTACGTTATAACGGCATAACATATAACGTAATACGTTATAACGTTATACCATATAACCTATTACGTTATAACGTCATCCCATATAACGTAATACGTTATATCGTCATCCCATATAACGTAATACGTTATAACGTCATCCCATATAACGCAATACGTTATAACGTCGTCCCGAATAACGTAATACGTTATAACGTCATCCCATATTATTAATACGTTATAACGTCATCCCATATAACGTAATACGGTATAACGTCATACCATATAACCTATTACGTTATAACGGCATGCCATATAACCTATTACGTTATAACGGCATACCATATAACGTAATACGTTACAACGTTATACCATATAACCTATTACGTTATAACGTCATCCCATATAACGTAATACGTTATATCGCCATCCCATATAACGTAATACGTCATAACGTCATCCCATATAACGCAATACGTTATAACGTCGTCCCATATAACGCAATACGTTATAACGTCGTCCCGAATAACGTAATACGTTATAACGTCATCCCATATTATTAATACGTTATAACGTCATCCCATATAACGTAATACGGTATAACGTCATACCATATAACCTATTTACGTTATAACGTCATACCATATAACGAAATACGTTATAACGTCATCCCATATAACGTAATTCGGTATAACGTCATATCATATATCCTATTGCGTTATAACGTCATACCATATAACCTATTTCGTTATAACGTCATCCCATATAACGTAATACGTTATAACGTCGTCCCACATAACGTAATACGTTATAACGTCTTCCCATATTACGTAATACGTTATAACGTCGTCCCATATAACGAAATACGTTATAACGTCATCCCATATAACGTAATACGTTATAACGTCATCCCATATAACGTAATTCGGTATAACGTCATCCCATATAACGCAGTACGTTATAACGTCGTCCCACATAACATAATACGTTATAACGTCATCCCACATAACATAATACGTTATAACGTCATCCCATATTACGTAATACGTTATAACATCATCCCATATAACGTAATACGGTATAACGTCATACCATATAACCTATTACGTTATAACGGCATGCCATATAACCTATTACGTTATAACGGCATACCATATAACGTAATACGTTACAACGTTATACCATGTAACCTATTACGTTATAACGTCTTCCCATATAACGTAATTCGTTATATCGCCATCCCATATAACGTAATACTTTATAACGTCATCCCATATAACGCAATACGTTATAACGTCGTCCCGCATAACGTAATACGTTATAACGTCATCCCATATTACTTAATACGTTATAACGTCATCCCATATAACGTAATACGGTATAACGTCATACCATATAACCTATTTACGTTATAACGTCATACCATATAACGAAATACGTTATAACGTCATCCCATATAACGTAATTCGGTATAACGTCACATCATATAACCTATTGCGTTATAACGTCATACCATATAACCTATTTCGTTATAACGTCATCCCATATAACGTAATACGTTATAACGTCATCCCATATAACGTAATTCGGTATAACGTCATACCATATAACCTATTCCGTTATAACGTCATACCATATAACCTATTTCGTTATAACGTCATCCCATGTAACGTAATACGTTATAACGTCATACCATATATCGTAATACGTTATAACGTCACACCACAAAACGTGATACGTTATAACATCATGCCATATAACGTAATACGGTATAACGTCATACCATATAACCTATTTACGTTATAACGTCATACCATATAACCTATTTCGTTATAACGTCATCCCATATAACGTAATACGTTATAACGCCATACCATATAACGCAATACGTTATAACGTCGTCCCACATAGCGTAATACGTTATAACGTCATCCCATATTACGTAATACGTTATAACGTCATCCCATATAACGAAATACGCTATAACGTCATCCCATATAACGTTATACGTTATAACGTCATTCCATATAACGTAATTCGGTATAACGTCATACCATATAACCTATTACGTTATAACGTCATACCATATAACCTATTTCGTTATAACGACATCCCATATAACGTAATACGTTATAACGTCATCCCATATAACGAAATACGTTATAACGTCATCCCATATAACTTAATACGTTATAACGTCATCCCATATAACGTAATTCGGTATAACCTCATACCATATAACCTATTACGTTATAACGTCATACCATATAACCTATTACGTTATAAGGTCTTACCATATAACCTATTACGTTATTACGTCATCCCATATAACGCAATACGTTATAACGTCGACCCACATAACGTAATACGTTATAACGTCATCCCATATTACGTAATACGTTATAACGTCATCCTCTATAACGTAATACGTTATAACGTCATCCCATATAACGTAATACGTTATAACGTCATCCCATATAACGAAATACGTTATAATGTCATCCCATATAACGTAATACGTTATAACGTCATCCCATATAACCTATTACGTTATAACGTCATCCCATATAACGCAATACGTTATAACGTCGTCCCACATAACGTAATACGTTATAACGTCGTCCCACATAGCGTAATACGTTATAACGTCATCCCATATTACGTAATACGTTATAACGTCATCCCATATAACGAAATACGCTATAACGTCATCCCATATAACGTTATACGTTATAACGTCATTCCATATAACGTAATTCGGTATAACGTCATACCATATAACCTATTACGTTATAACGTCATACCATATAACCTATTCCGTTATAACGTCATCCCATATAACGTAATACGTTATAACGTCATCCCATATAACGAAATACGTTATAACGTCATCCCATATTACGTAATACGTTATAACGTCATCTTCTATAACGTAATACGTTATAACGTCATCCCATATAACGTAATACGTTATAACGTCGTCCCACATAACGTAATACGTTATAACGTCATCCCATATTACGTAATACGTTATAACGTCATCTTCTATAACGTAATACGTTATAACGTCATCCCATATAACGTAATACGTTATAATGTCATCCCATATAACGTAATACGGTATAACGTCATACCATATAACGTAATACGGTATAACGTCATATCATATAACCTATTTACGTTATAACGTCATACCATATAACGTATTACGTTATACCGTCATACCATATAAAATATTATGTTATAACGTCACACCATATAACGTAATACGTTATAACGTCATCCCATATAACGCAGTACGTTATAACGTCATCCCATATAACGTTATACGTTATAACGTCATTCCATATAACGTAATACGTTATAACGTCGTCCCACATAGCGTAATAGGTTATAACGTCATCCCATATTACGTAATACGTTATAACGTCATCCCATATAACGAAATACGCTATAACGTCATCCCATATAACGTTATACGTTATAACGTCATTCCATATAACGTAATTCGGTATAACGTCATACCATATAACCTATTACGTTATAACGTCATACCATATAACCTATTCCGTTATAACGTCATCCCATATAACGTAATACGTTATAACGTCATCCCATATAACGAAATACGTTATAACGTCATCCCATATTACGTAATACGTTATAACGTCATCTTCTATAACGTAATACGTTATAACGTCATCCCATATAACGTAATACGTTATAACGTCGTCCCACATAACGTAATACGTTATAACGTCATCCCATATTACGTAATACGTTATAACGTCATCTTCTATAACGTAATACGTTATAACGTCATCCCATATAACGTAATACGTTATAATGTCATCCCATATAACGTAATACGGTATAACGTCATACCATATAACGTAATACGGTATAACGTCATATCATATAACCTATTTACGTTATAACGTCATACCATATAACGTATTACGTTATACCGTCATACCATATAAAATATTATGTTATAACGTCACACCATATAACGTAATACGTTATAACGTTATACCATATAACCTATTACGTTATAACGTCAGCCCATATAACGTAATATGTTATAACGTTACCCCATAAAACGTGATACGTTATAACGTCATCCCATATAACGTAATACGGTATAACGTCATACCATATAATCTATTTACGTTATAACGTCATACCATATAACCTATTACGTTATAACGTCATACCATATAAAATATTATGTTATAACATCACACCATATATCGTAATATGTTATAACGTTATACCACAAAACCTACTATGTTATAACGTCATCCCATATAACGAAATACGCTATAACGTCATCCCATATAACGTAATACGTTATAACGTCATCCCATATTACGTAATACGTTATAACGTCATCCTCTATAACGTAATACGTTATAACGTCATCCCATATAACCTATTACGTTATAACGTCATCCCATATAACGCAATATGTTATAACGTCGTCCCACATAACGTAATACGTTATAACGTCATCCCATATTACGTAATACGTTATAACGTCATCTTCTATAACGTAATACGTTATAACGTCATCCCATATAACGTAATACGTTATAATGTCATCCCATATAACGTAATACGGTATAACGTCATACCATATAACGTAATACGGTATAACGTCATATCATATAACCTATTTACGTTATAACGTCATACCATATAACGTATTACGTTATACCGTCATACCATATAAAATATTATGTTATAACGTCACACCATATAACGTAATACGTTATAACGTTATACCATATAACCTATTACGTTATAACGTCAGCCCATATAACGTAATATGTTATAACGTTACCCCATAAAACGTGATACGTTATAACGTCATCCCATATAACGTAATACGGTATAACGTCATACCATATAACGTAATACGGTATAACGTCATATCATATAACCTATTTACGTTATAACGTCATACCATATAACGTATTACGTTATACCGTCATACCATATAAAATATTATGTTATAACGTCACACCATATAACGTAATACGTTATAACGTTATACCATATAACCTATTACGTTATAACGTCATACCATATAAAATATTATGTTATAACATCACACCATATAACGTAATATGTTATAACGTTATACCACAAAACCTACTATGTTATAACGTCATCCCAGATAACGTAATACGTTATAACGTCACCCCATAAAACGTAATACGTTATAACGTCATCCCATATAACGTATTACGTTATACCGTCATACCATGTAGAATATTATGTTATAACGTCACACCATATAACGTAATACATTATAACGTCATCCCATATAACGTAATACGTTATAACGTCATCCCATATAACGCAGTACGTTATAACGTCATCCCATATAACGTAATACGTTATAACGTCATCCCATATAACGAAATACGTTATAATGTCATCCCATATAACGTAATACGTTATAACGTCATCCCATATAACCTATTACGTTATAACGTCATCCCATATAACGCAATACGTTATAACGTCGTCCCACATAACGTAATACGTTATAACGTCATCACATGTTACGTAATACGTTATAACGTCATCCTCTATAACGTAATACGTTGTAACGTCATCCCATATAACGTAATACGTTATAACGTCATCCCATATAACGTAATACGTTATAATATCACCCCATATAACGTAATATGGTATAACGTCATACCATATAACGTAATACGGTATAACGTCATATCATATAACCTATTTACGTTATAACGTCATACCATATAACGTATTACGTTATACCGTCATACCATATAAAATATTATGTTATAACGTCACACCATATAACGTAATACGTTATAACGTTATACCATATAACCTATTACGTTATAACGTCAGCCCATATAACGTAATATGTTATAACGTCACCCCATAAAACGTAATACGTTATAACGTCATCCCATATAACGTAATACGGTATAGCGTCATACCATATAACCTATTTACGTTATAACGTCATACCATATAACCTATTACGTTATAACGTCATACCATGTAAAATATTATGTTATAACATCACACCATATAACGTAATATGTTATAACGTTATACCACAAAACCTATTACGTTATAACGTCATCCCAGATAACGTAATACGTTATAACGTCACCCCATAAAACGTAATACGTTATAACGTCATCCCATATAACGTATTACGTTATACCGTCATACCATATAACGTAATTCGGTATAACGTCATACCATATAACCTATTACGTTATAACGTCATACCATATAACCTAGTTCGTTATAACGTCATCCCATATAACGTAATACGTTATAACGTCATCCCATATAACGAAATACGTTATAACGTCATCCCATATAACTTAATACGTTATAACGTCAGCCCATATAACGTCATCACATATTACGTAATACGTTATAACGTCATCCTCTATAACGTAATACGTTATAACATCATCCCATATAACGTAATACGTTATAACGTCATCCCATATAACGTAATACGTTATAATGTCATCCCATATAACGTAATATGGTATAACGTCATACCATATAACGTAATACGGTATAACGTCATATCATATAACCTATTTACGTTATAACGTCATACCATATAACGTATTACGTTATACCGTCATACCATATAAAATATTATGTTATAACGTCACACCATATAACGTAATACGTTATAACGTTATACCATATAACCTATTACGTTATAACGTCAGCCCATATAACGTAATACGTTATAACGTCACCCCATAAAACGTAATACGTTATAACGTCATCCCATATAACGTATTACGTTATACCGTCATACCATGTAAAATATTATGTTATAACGTCACACCATATAACGTAATACATTATAACGTCATCCCATATAACGTAATACGTTATAACGTCATCCCATATAACGCAGTACGTTATAACGTCGTCTCACATAACATAATACGTTATAACGTCATCCCATATTACGTAATACGTTATAACGTCATCCCATATAACGCAATACGTTATAACGTCATTCCATATAACCTATTTACGTTATAACGTCATACCATTTAACGTAATTCGGTATAACGTCATACCATATAACCTATTACGTTATAACGTGATACCATATAACCTATTTCGTTATAACGTCATTCCATATAACGTAATACTTTATAACGTCATCCCATATAACGCAATACGTTATAACGTCGTCCCACATAACGTAATACGTTATAACGTCATCCCATATTACGTAATACGTTATAACGTCATCACATATAACGAAATACATTACAACGTCATCCCATATAACGTAATACGTTATAACGTCATCCGATATAACGTAATTCGGTATAACGTCATACCATATAACCTATTGCGTTATAAAGTCATGACATATAACCTATTTCGTTATGACGTCATCCAATATAACGTAATACGTTATAACGTCGTCCCACATAACGTAATACGTTATAACGTCATCCCATATAACGTATTACGTTATACCGTCATACCATGTAAAATATTATGTTATAACGTCACACCATATAACGTAATACATTATAACGTCATCCCATATAACGTAATACGTTATAACGTCATCCCATATAACGCAGTACGTTATAACGTCGTCCCACATAACATAATACGTTATAACGTCATCCCACATAACATAATACGTTATAACGACATCCCATATTACGTAATACGTTATAACGTCATCCCATATAACGTAATACGGTATAACGTCATACCATACAATCTATTTACGTTATAACGTCATACCATTTAACATAATTCGGTATAACGTCATACCATATAACCTATTACGTTATAACGTCATACCATATGACCTATTTCGTTATAACGTCATCCCATATAACCTAATCCGTTATAACGTCATCCCATATAAGGCAATACGTTATAACGTCGTCCCACATAACGTAATACGTTATAACGTCATCCCATATTACGTAATACGTTATAACGTCATCACATATAACGAAATACGTTATAACGTCATCCCATATTACGTAATACGTTATAACGTCATCACATATAACGAAATACGTTATAACGTCATCCCATATAACGTAATACGTTATAACGTCATCCCATATAACGTAATTCGGTATAACGTCATACCATATAACCTATTTCGTTATAACGTCATCCCATATAACCTAATCCGTTATAACGTCATCCCATATAAGGCAATACGTTATAACGTCGTCCCACATAACGTAATACGTTATAACGTCATCCCATATTACGTAATACGTTATAACGTCATCACATATAACGAAATACGTTAATACGTCATCCCATATAACTTAATAAGTTATAACGTCATCCCATATAACGTAATTCGGTATAACGTCATACCATATAACCTATTACGTTATAACGGCATGCCATATAACCTATTACGTTATAACGGCATACCATATAACGTAATACGTTATAACGTTATACCATATAACCTATTACGTTATAATGTCATCCCATATAACGTAATACGTTATATCGTCATCCCATATAACGTAATACGTTATAACGTCATCCCATATAACGCAATACGTTATAACGTCGTCCCGCATAACGAAATACGTTATAACGTCATCCCATATAACGTAATACGTTATAGCGTCATCCCATATAACGTAATTCGGTATAACGTCATACCATATAACCTATTCCGTTATAACGTCATACCATATAACCTAATTCGTTATAACGTCATCCCATGTAACGTAATACGTTATAACGTCATACCATATATCGTAATACGTTATAACGTCACACCACATAACGTGATACGTTATAACATCATGCCATATAACGTAATACGGTATAACGTCATACCATATAACCTATTTACGTTATAACGTCATACCATATAACCTATTTCGTTATAAAGTCATCCCATATAACGAAATACGCTATAACGTCATCCCATATAACGTTATACGTTATAACGTCATTCCATATAACGTAATACGTTATAACGTCATCCCATATAACGAAATACGTTATAATGTCATCCCATATAACGTAATACGTTATAACGTCATCCCATATAACCTATTACGTTATAACGTCATCCGGTGTAACGCAATACGTTATAACGTCGTCCCACATAACGTAATACGTTATAACGTCATCCCATATTACGAAATACGTTATAACGTCATCCTCTATAACGTAATACGTTACAACGTCATCCCATATAACGTAATACGTTATAATGTCATCCCATATAACGTAATACGGTATAACGTCATACCATATAACGTAATACGGTATAACGTCATATCATATAACCTATTTACGTTATAACGTCATACCATATAACGTATTACGTTATACCGTCATACCATATAAAATATTATGTTATAACGTCACACCATATAACGTAATACATTATAACGTCATCCCATATAACGTAATACGTTATAACGTCATCCCATATAACGCAGTACGTTATAACGTCATCCCATATAACGTAATACGTTATAACGTCATCCCATATAACGAAATACGTTATAATGTCATCCCATATAACGTAATACGTTATAACGTCATCCCATATAACCTATTACGTTATAACGTCATCCCATATAACGCAATACGTTATACCGTCGTCCCACATAACGTAATACGTTATAACGTCATCCCATATAACGTAATTCGGTATAACGTCATACCATATAACCTATTGCGTTATAAAGTCATAACATATAACCTATTTCGTTATGACGTCATCCAATATAACGTAATACGTTATAACGTCGTCCCACATAACGTAATACGTTATAACGTCATCCCATATAACGTATTACGTTATACCGTCATACCATGTAAAATATTATGTTATAACGTCACACCATATAACGTAATACATTATAACGTCATCCCATTTAACGTAATACGTTATAACGTCATCCCATATAACGCAGTACGTTATAACGTCATACCATACAATTTATTTACGTTATAACGTCATACCATTTAACATAATTCGGTATAACGTCATTGCATATAACCTATTACGTTATAACGTCATACCATATAACCTATTTCGTTATAACGTCATCCCATATAACCTAATACGTTATAACGTCATCCCATATAACGCAATACGTTATAACGTCGTCCCACATAACGTAATACGTTATAACGTCATCCCATATAACGTAATTCGGTATAACGACATCCCATATTACGTAATACGTTATAACGTCATCCCATATAACGTAATACGGTATAACGTCATTCCATACAATCTATTTACGTTATAACGTCATACCATTTAACATAATTCGGTATAACGTCATACCATATAACCTATTACGTTATAACGTCATACCATATAACCTATTTCGTTATAACGTCATCCCATATAACCTAATACGTTATAACGTCATCCCATATAACGCAATACGTTATAACGTCGTCCCACATAACGTAATACGTTATAACGTCATCCCATATTACGTAATACGTTATAACGTCATCACATATAACGAAATACGTTATAACGTCATCCCATATAACGTAATACGTTATAACGTCATCCCATATAACGTAATTCGGTATAACGTCATACCATATAACCTATTGCGTTATAAAGTCATACCATATAACCTATTTCGTTATGACGTCATCCAACATAACGTAATACGTTATAACGTCGTCCCACAAAACGTAATACGTTATAACGTCATCCCATATTACGTAATACGTTATATCGTCATCCCATATAACGTAATACGTTATAACGTCATCCCATATAACGCAATACGTTATAACGTCGTCCCGCATAACGTAATACGTTATAACGTCATCCCATATTACTTAATACGTTATAACGTCGTCCCATATAACGTAATACGGTATAACGTCATACCATATAACCTATTTACGTTATAGCGTCATACCATATAACGAAATACGTTATAACGTCATCCCATATAACGTAATTCGGTATAACGTCATATCATATAACCTATTGCGTTATAACGTCATACCATATAACCTATTTCGTTATAACGTCATCCCATATAACGTAATACGTTATAACGTCGTCCCACATAACGTAATACGTTATAACGTCATCCCATATTACGTAATACGTTATAACGTCGTCCCGTATAACGAAATACGTTATAACGTCATCCCATATAACGTAATACGTTATAACGTCATCCCATATAACGTAATTCGGTATAACGTCATACCATATAACCTATTCCGTTATAACGTCATACCATATAACCTAATTCGTTATAACGTCATCCCATGTAACGTAATACGTTATAACGTCATACCATATATCGTAATACGTCATAACGTCACACCACATAACGTGATACGTTATAACATCATGCCATATAACGTAATACGGTATAACGTCATACCATATAACGTAATACGGTATAACGTCATACCATATAACCTATTTACGTTATAACGTCATACCATATAACCTATTTCGTTATAAAGTCATCCCATATAACGTAATACGTTATAACGCCATACCATATAACGCAATACGTTATAACGTCATCCCATATTACGTTATACGTTATAACGTCATCCTCTATAACGTAATACGTTATAAGGTCATCCCATATAACGTAATACGTTATAACGTCATCCCATATAACGAAATACGTTATAATGTCATACCATATAACCTATTTCGTTATAGCGTCATCCCATATAACGTAATACGTTATAACGTCATCCCAAAAACGAAATACGTTATAACGTCATCCCATATAACTTAATACGTTATAACGTCATCCCATATAACGTAATTCGGTATAACCTCATACCATATAACCTATTACGTTATAACGTCATACCATATAACCTATTACGTTATAAGGTCATACCATATAACCTATTACGTTATAACGTCATCCCATATAACGTAATACGGTATAACGTCATACCATATAACCTATTTACGTTATAACGTCATACCATATAACGAAATACGTTATAACGTCATCCCATGTAACGTAATTCGGTATAACGTCATATCATATAACCTATTGCGTTATAACGTCATACCATATAACCTATTTCGTTATAACGTCATCCCATATTACGTAATACGTTATAACGTCGTCCCATATAACGAAATACGTTATAACGTCATCCCATATAACGTAATACGTTATAACGTCATCCCATATAACGTAATTCGGTATAACGTCATACCATATAACCTATTACGTTATAACGTAATACCATATAACCTATTTCGTTATAACGTCATCCCATATAACCTAATACGTTATAACGTCATCCCATATAACGCAATACGTTATAACGTCGTCCCACATAACGTAATACGTTATAACGTCATCCCATATAACGTAATACGTTATAACGTCATCCCATATAACGTAATTCGGTATAACGTCATACCATACAACCTATTGCGTTATAAAGTCATACCATATAACCTATTTCGTTATGACGTCATCCAACATAACGTAATACGTTATAACGTCGTCCCACAAAACGTAATACGTTATAACGTCATCCCATATTACGTAATACGTTATATCGTCATCCCATATAACGTAATACGTTATAACGTCATCCCATATAACGCAATACGTTATAACGTCGTCCCGCATAACGTAATACGTTATAACGTCATCCCATACTACTTAATACGTTATAACGTCGTCCCATATAACGTAATACGGTATAACGTCATACCATATAACCTATTTACGTTATAGCGTCATACCATATAACGAAATACGTTATAACGTCATCCCATATAACGTAATTCGGTATAACGTCATATCATATAACCTATTGCGTTATAACGTCATACCATATAACCTATTTCGTTATAACGTCATCCCATATAACGTAATACGTTATAACGTCGTCCCACATAACGTAATACGTTATAACGTCATCCCATATTACTTAATACGTTATAACGTCGTCCCATATAACGAAATACGTTATAACGTCATCCCATATAACGTAATACGTTATAACGTCATCCCATATAACGTAATTCGGTATAACGTCATACCATATAACCTATTACGTTATAACGTCATACCATATAACGTAATTCGGTATAACGTCATACCATATAACCTATTTACGTTATAACGTCATACCATATAACGAAATACGTTATAACGTCATCCCATATAACGTAATACGTTATTACGTCATCCCATATAACGTAATTCGGTATAACGTCATACCATATAACCTATTGCGTTATAAAGTCATACCATATAACCTATTTCGTTATGCCGTCATCCAACATAACGTAATACGTTATAACGTCGTCCCGCATAACGTAATACGTTATAACGTCATCCCATATTACTTAATACGTTATAACGTCGTCCCATATAACGTAATACGGTATAACGTCATACCATATAACCTATTTACGTTATAGCGTCATACCATATAACGAAATACGTTATAACGTCATCCCATATAACGTAATTCGGTATAACGTCATATCATATAACCTATTGCGTTATAACGTCATCCCATATAACGTAATACGTTATAACGTCGTCCCATATTACGTTATACGCTATAACGTCATCCTCTATAACGTAATACGTTATAAGGTCATCCCATATAACGTAATACGTTATAACGTCATCCCATATAACGAAATACGTTATAATGTCATACCATATAACCTATTTCGTTATAACGTCATCCCATATAACGTAATACGTTATAACGTCATCCCATATAACGAAATACGTTATAACGTCATCCCATATAACTTAATACGTTATAACGTCATCCCATATTACGTTATACGTTATAACGTCATCCTCTATAACGTAATACGTTATAAGGTCATCCCATATAACGTAATACGTTATAACGTCATCCCATATAACGAAATACGTTATAATGTCATCCCATATAACGTAATACGTTATAACGTCATCCCATATAACCTATTACGTTATAACGCCATCCCGTATAACGCAATACGTTATAACGTCGTCCCACATAACGTAATACGTTATAACGTCATCCCATATTACGTAATACGTTATAACGTCATCCTCTATAACGTAATACGTTATAACGTCATCCCATATAACGTAATACGTTATAACGTCATCCCATATAACGAAATACGTTATAATGTCATCCCATATAACGTAATACGTTATAACGTCATCCCATATAGCGTAATTCGGTATAACGTCATACCATATAACCTATTGCGTTATAAAGTCATACCATATAACCTATTTCGTTATGACGTCATCCAATATAACGTAATACGTTATAACGTCGTCCCACATAACGTAATACGTTATAACGTCATCCTATATAACGTATTAAGTTATACCGTCATACCATGTAAAATATTATGTTATAACGTCACACCATATAACGTAATACATTATAACGTCATCCCATATAACGTAATACGTTATAACGTCATCCCATATAACCTATTACGTTATAACGTCATCCCATATAACGCAATACGTTACAACGTCATATCATATAACCTATTTACGTTATAACGTCATACCATATAACGTATTACGTTATACCGTCATACCATATAAAATATTATGTTATAACGTCACACCATATAACGTAATACGTTATAACGTTATACCATATAACCTATTACGTTATAACGTCAGCCCATATAATTGTAATATGTTATAACGTCACCCCATAAAACGTAATACGTTATAACGTCATCCCATATAACGTAATACGGTATAACGTCATACCATATAACCTATTTACGTTATAACGTCATACCATATAACCTATTACGTTATAACGTCATACCATATAAAATATTATGTTATAACATCACACCATATAACGTAATATGTTATAACGTTATACCACAAAACCTATTACGTTATAACGTCATCCCAGATAACGTAATGCGTTATAACGTCACCCCATAAAACGTAATACGTTATAAAGTCATCCCATATAACGTATTACGTTATACCGTCATACCATGTAAAATATTATGTTATAACGTCACACCATATAACGTAATACATTATAACGTGATCCCATATAACGTAATACGTTATAACGTCATCCCATATAACGCAGTACGTTATAACGTCATTACATATAACGTAATACGTTATAACGTCATCCCATATAACGAAATACGTTATAATGTCATCCCATATAACGTAATACGTTATAACGTCATCCCATATAACCTATTACGTTATAACGTCATCCCACATAACGCAATACGTTATAACGTCATCCCATATAACTTAATGAGTTATAACGTCATCCCATATAACGGAATTCGGTATAACGTCGTCCCATATAACGTAATACGGTATAACGTCATACCATATAACCTATTTACGTTATAGCGTCATACCATATAACGAAATACGTTATAATGTCATCCCATATAACGTAATTCGGTATAACGTCATATCATATAACCTATTGCGTTATAACGTCATACCATATAACCTATTTCGTTATAACGTCATCCCATATAACGTAATACGTTATAACGTCGTCCCATATTACGTTATACGTTATAACGTCATCCTCTATAACGTAATACGTTATAAGGTCATCCCATATAACGTAATACGTTATAACGTCATCCCATATAACGAAATACGTTATAACGTCATCCCATATAACTTAATACGTTATAACGTCATCCCATATAACGTAATTCGGTATAACCTCATACCATATAACCTATTACGTTATAACGTCATACCATATAACCTATTACGTTATAGGGTCATACCATATAACCTATTACGTTATAACGTCATCCCATATAACGCAATACGTTATAACGTCATCCCACGTAACGTAATACGTTATAACGTCATCCCATATTACGTTATACGTTATAACGTCATCCTCTATAACGTAATACGTTATAAGGTCATCCCATATAACGTAATACGTTATAACGTCATCCCATATAACGAAATACGTTATAATGTCATCCCATATAACGTAATACGTTATAACGTCATCCCATATAACCTATTACGTTATAACGCCATCCCGTATAACGCAATACGTTATAACGTCGTCCCACATAACGTAATACGTTATATCGTCATCCCATATTACGTAATACGTTATAACGTCATCCTCTATAACGTAATACGTTATAACGTCATCCCATATAACGTAATACGTTATAACGTCATCCCATATAACGAAATACGTTATAATGTCATCCCATATAACGTAATACGTTATAACGTCATCCCATATAACCTATTACGTTATAACGCCATACCATATAACGCAATACGTTATAACGTCGTCCCACATAACGTAATACGTTATAACGTCATCCCATATTACGTAATACGTTATAACGTCATCCCATATGACGAAATACGCTATAACGTCATCCCATATAACGTTATACGTTATAACGTCATTCCATATAACGTAATTCGGTATAATGTCATACCATATAACCTATTACGTTATAACGTCATACCATATAACCTATTTCGTTATAACGTCATCCCATATAACGTAATACGTTATAACGTCATCCCATATAACGAAATACGCTATAACGTCATCCCACATAACTTAATACGTTATAACGTCATCCCATATAACGTAATTCGGTATAACCTCATACCATATAACCTATTACGTTATAACGTCATACCATATAACCTATTACGTTATAAGGTCATACCATATAACCTATTACGTTATAACGTCATCCCATATAACGCAATACGTTATAACGTCGTCCCACGTAACGTAATACGTTATAACGTCATCCCATATTACGTTATACGTTACAACGTCATCCTCTATAACGTAATTCGGTATAACGTCATCCCATATAACGTAATACGTTATAACGTCACACTATATAACGTAATACGTTTTAACGTCATCCCATATAACGTAATACGTTCTAACGTCATCCCATATGACGAAATACGCTATAACGTCATCCCATATAACGTTATACGTTATAACGTCATTCCATATAACGTAATTCGGTATAATGTCATACCATATAACCTATTACGTTATAACGTCATACCATATAACCTATTTCGTTATAACGTCGTCCCACATAACGTAATACGTTATAACGTCATCCCATATTACGTAATACGTTATAACGTCATCCTCTATAACGTAATACGTTATAACGTCATCCCATATAACGTAATACGTTATAACGTCATCCCATATAACGAAATACGTTATAAGGTCATCCCATGTAACGTAATACGTTATAACGTCATCCCATATAACCTATTACGTTATAACGTCATCCCATATAACGCAATACGTTACAACGTCATATCATATAACTTATTTACGTTATAACGTCATACCATATAACGTATTACGTTATACCGTCATACCATATAAAATATTATGTTATAACGTCACACCATATAACGTGATACGTTATAACGTTATACCATATAACCTATTACGTTATAACGTCAGCCCATATAACGTAATATGTTATAACGTCACCCCATAAAACGTAATACGTTATAACGTCATCCCATATAACGTAATACGGTATAACGTCATACCATATAACCTATTTACGTTATAACGTCATACCATATAACCTATTACGTTAAAGCGTCATACCATATAAAATATTATGTTATAACATCACACCATATAACGTAATATGTTATAACGTTATACCACAAAACCTATTACGTTATAACGTCATCCCAGATAACGTAATACGTTATAACGTCACCCCATAAAACGTAATACGTTATAACGTCTTCCCATATAACGTATTACGTTATACCGTCATACCATGTAAAATATTATGTTATAACGTCACACCATATAACGTAATACATTATAACGTCATCCCATATAACGTAATACGTTATAACGTCATCCCATATAACGCAGTACGTTATAACGTCATCCCCTATAACGTAATACGTTATAACGTCATCCCATATAACGAAATACGTTATAACGTCATCCCATATAACGCAATACGTTATAACGTCGTTCCACATAACGTAATACGTTATAACGTCATCCCATATTACGTAATACGTTATAACGTCATCACATATAACGAAATACGTTATAACGTCATCCCATATAACGTAATACGTTATAACGTCATCCCATATAACGTAATTCGGTATAACGTCATACCATATAACCTATTGCGTTATAAAGTCATACCATATAACCTATTTCGTTATGACGTCATCCAACATAACGTAATACGTTATAACGTCGTCCCACAAAACGTAATACGTTATAACGTCATCCCATATTACGTAATACGTTATATCGTCATCCCATATAACGTAATACGTTATAACGTCATCCCATATAACGCAATACGTTATAACGTCGTCCCGCATAACGTAATACGTTATAACGTCATCCCATATTACTTAATACGTTATAACGTCGTCCCATATAACGTAATACGGTATAACGTCATACCATATAACCTATTTACGTTATAGCGTCATACCATATAACGAAATACGTTATAACGTCATCCCATATAACGTAATTAGGTATAACGTCATATCATATAACCTATTGCGTTATAACGTCATACCATATAACCTATTTCGTTATAACGTCATCCCATATAACGTAATACGTTATAACGTCGTCCCACATAACGTAATACGTTATAACGTCATCCCATATTACGTAATACGTTATAACGTCATCCCATATAACGAAATACGTTATAAGGTCATCCCATGTAACGTAATACGTTATAACGTCATCCCATATAACCTATTACGTAATAACGTCATCCCATATAACGCAATACGTTACAACGTCATATCATATAACTTATTTACGTTATAACGTCATCCCATATAACGCAGTACGTTATAACGTCGTCCCACATAACATAATACGTTATAACGTCTTCCCACATAACATAATACGTTATAACGTCATCCCATATTACGTAATACGTTATAACGTCATCCCGTATAACGTAATACGGTATAACGTCATACCATACAATCTACTTACGTTATAACGTCATACCATTTAACGTGATTCGGTATAACGTCATACCATATAACCTATTACGTTATAACGTCATACCATATAACCTATTTCGTTATAACGTCATCCCATATAACCTAATACGTTATAACGTCATCCCATATAACGCAATACGTTGTAACGTCGTCCCGCATAACGTAATACGTTATAACGTCATCCCATATTACTTAATACGTTATAACGTCGTCCCATATAACGTAATACGGTATAACGTCATACCATATAACCTATTTACGTTATAGCGTCATACCATATAACGAAATACGTTATAACGTCATCCCATATAACGTAATTAGGTATAACGTCATATCATATAACCTATTGCGTTATAACGTCATACCATATAACCTATTTCGTTATAACGTCATCCCATATAACGTAATACGTTATAACGTCGTCCCACATAACGTAATACGTTATAACGTCATCCCATATTACGTAATACGTTATAACGTCATCCCATATAACGAAATACGTTATAAGGTCATCCCATGTAACGTAATACGTTATAACGTCATCCCATATAACCTATTACGTTATAACGTCATCCCATATAACGCAATACGTTACAACGTCATATCATATAACTTATTTACGTTATAACGTCGTCCCACATAACGTAATACGTTATAACGTAATCCCATATTACGTAATACGTTATAACGTCATCACATATAACGAAATACGTTAATACATCATCCCATATAACGTAATACGTTATAACGTCATCCCATATAACGTAATTCGGTATAACGTCATACCATATAACCTATTACGTTATAACGGCATGCCATATAACCTATTACGTTATAACGGCATACCATATAACGTAATACGTTAAAACGTTATACCATATAACCTATTACGTTATAACGTCATCCCATATAACGTAATACGTTATATCGTCATCCCATATAACGTAATACGTTATAACGTCATCCCATATAACGCAATACGTTATAACGTCGTCCCGCATAACGTAATACGTTATAACGTCATCCCATATTACTTAATACGTTATAACGTCATCCCATATAACGTAATACGGTATAACGTCATACCATATAACCTATTTACGTTATAACGTCATACCATATAACGAAATACGTTATAACGTCATCCCATATAACGTAATTCGGTATAACGTCATATCATATAACCTATTGCGTTATAACGTCATACCATATAACCTATTTCGTTATAACGTCATCCCATATAACGTAATACGTTATAACGTCGTCCCACATAACGTAATACGTTATAACGTCATCCCATATTACGTAATACGTTATAACGTCGTCCCATATAACGAAATACGTTATAACGTCATCCCATATAACGTAATACGTTATAACGTCATCCAATATAACGTAATTCGGAATAACGTCATACCATATAACATATTCCGTTATAACGTCATACCATATAACCTATTTCGTTATAACGTCATCCCATGTAACGTAATACGTTATAACGTCATACCATATATCGTAATACGTTATAACGTCATACCATATAACCTATTGCGTTATAAAGTCATACCATATAACCTATTTCGTTATGACGTCATCCAACATAACGTAATACGCTATAACGTCGTCCCACAAAACGTAATACGCTATAACGTCATCCCATATTACGTAATACGTTATAACGTCATCCCATATAGCGAAATAAGTTAATACGTCATCCCATATAACTTAATAAGTTATAACGTCATCCCATATAACGTAATTCGGTATAACGTCATACCATATAACCTATTACGTTATAACGGCATGCCATATAACCTATTACGTTATAACGGCATACCATATAACGTAATACGTTACAACGTTATACCATATAACCTATTACGTTATAACGTCATCCCACATAACGTAATACGTTATAACGTCATCCTATACAACGTATTAAGTTGTACCGTCATACCATGTAAAATATTATGTTATAACGTCACACCATATAACGTAATTCGGTATAACGTCATACCATATAACCTATTCCGTTATAACGTCATACCATATAACCTATTTCGTTATAACGTCATCCCATGTAACGTAATACGTTATAACGTCATACCATATATCGTAATACGTTATAACGTCACACGGCATAACGTGATACGTTATAACATCATCCCATATAAGGAAATACGTTATAATGTCATCCCATATAACGTAATACGTTATAACGTCATCCCATATAACCTATTACGTTATAACGTCATCCCATATAACGCAATACGTTATAACGTCGTCCCACATAACGTAATACGTTATAACGTCATCCCATATTACGTAATACGTTATAACGTCATCCTCTATAACGTAATACGTTATAACGTCATCCCATATAACGTAATACGTTATAACGTCATACCATATAACCTATTTACGTTATAACGTCATACCATATAACCTATTTACGTTATAACGTCATTCCATATAACGAAATACGTTATAACGTCATCCCATATAACGTAATTCGGTATAACGTCATATCATATAACCTATTGCGTTATAACGTCATACCATATAACCTATTTCGTTATAACGTCATCCCATATAACGTAATACGTTATAACGTCATCCCATATTACGTAATACGTTATAACGTCATCCTCTATAACGTAATACGTTATAACGTCATCCCATATAACGTAATACGTTATAACGTCATCCCATATTACGTAATACGTTATAACGTCATCCTCTATAACGTAATACGTTATAACGTCATCCCATATAACGTAATACGTTATAACGTCATCCCATATAACGAAATACGTTATAAGGTCATCCCATGTAACGTAATACGTTATAACGTCATCCCATATAACCTATTACGTTATAACGTCATCCCATATAACGCAATACGTTACAACGTCATATCATATAACTTATTTACGTTATAACGTCATACCATATAACGTATTACGTTATACCGTCATACCATATAAAATATTATGTTATAACGTCACACCATATAACGTAATACGTTATAACGTTATACCATATAACCTATTACGTTATAACGTCAGCCCATATAACGTAATATGTTATAACGTCACCCCATAAAACGTAATACGTTATAACGTCATCCCATATAACGTAATACGGTATAACGTCATACCATATAACCTATTTACGTTATAACGTCATACCATATAACCTATTACGTTAAAGCGTCATACCATATAAAATATTATGTTATAACATCACACCATATAACGTAATATGTTATAACGTTATACCACAAAACCTATTACGTTATAACGTCATCCCAGATAACGTAATACGTTATAACGTCACCCCATAAAACGTAATACGTTATAACGTCTTCCCATATAACGTATTACGTTATACCGTCATACCATGTAAAATATTATGTTATAACGTCACACCATATAACGTAATACATTATAACGTCATCCCATATAACGTAATACGTTATAACGTCATCCCATATAACGCAGTACGTTATAACGTCATCCCCTATAACGTAATACGTTATAACGTCATCCCATATAACGAAATACGTTATAACGTCATCCCATATAACGCAATACGTTATAACGTCGTCCCACATAACGTAATACGTTATAACGTCATCCCATATTACGTAATACGTTATAACGTCATCACATATAACGAAATACGTTATAACGTCATCCCATATAACGTAATACGTTATAACGTCATCCCATATAACGTAATTCGGTATAACGTCATACCATATAACCTATTGCGTTATAAAGTCATACCATATAACCTATTTCGTTATGACGTCATCCAACATAACGTAATACGTTATAACGTCGTCCCACAAAACGTAATACGTTATAACGTCATCCCATATTACGTAATACGTTATATCGTCATCCCATATAACGTAATACGTTATAACGTCATCCCATATAACGCAATACGTTATAACGTCGTCCCGCATAACGTAATACGTTATAACGTCATCCCATATTACTTAATACGTTATAACGTCGTCCCATATAACGTAATACGGTATAACGTCATACCATATAACCTATTTACGTTATAGCGTCATACCATATAACGAAATACGTTATAACGTCATCCCATATAACGTAATTAGGTATAACGTCATATCATATAACCTATTGCGTTATAACGTCATACCATATAACCTATTTCGTTATAACGTCATCCCATATAACGTAATACGTTATAACGTCGTCCCACATAACGTAATACGTTATAACGTCATCCCATATTACGTAATACGTTATAACGTCGTCCCGTATAACGAAATACGTTATAACGTCATCCCATATAACGTAATACGTTATAACGTCATCCCATATAACGTAATTCGGTATAACGTCATACCATATAACCTATTACGTTATAACGGCATGCCATATAACCTATTACGTTATAACGGCATACCATATAACGTAATACGTTACAACGTTATACCATATAACCTATTACGTTATAACGTCATCCCATATAGCGTAATACGTTATATCGTCATCCCATATAACGAAATACGTTATAACGTCATCCCATGTAACGTAATACGTTATAACGTCATACCATATATCGTAATACGTTATAACGTCACACCACATAACGTGATCCGTTATAACATCATGCCATATAACGTAATACGGTATAACGTCATACCATATAACCTATTTACGTTATAACGTCATACCATATAACCTATTTCGTTATAACGTCATCCCATATAACGTAATACGTTATAACGCCATACCATATAACGCAATACGTTATAACGTCATCCCATATAACGCAATACGTTATAACGTCGTCCCACATAACGTAATACGTTATAACGTCATCCCATATTACGTAATACGTTATAACGTCATCACATATAGCGAAATACGTTACAACGTCATCCCATATAACGTAATACGTTATAACGTCATCCCATATAGCGTAATTCGGTATAACGTCATACCATATAACCTATTGCGTTATAAAGTCATACCATATAACCTATTTCGTTATGACGTCATCCAATATAACGTAATACGTTATAACGTCGTCCCACATAACGTAATACGTTATAACGTCATCCCATATAACGTATTAAGTTATACCGTCATACCATGCAAATATTATGTTATAACGTCACACCATATAACGTAATACATTATAACGTTATCCCATATAACGTAATACGTTATAACGTCATCCCATATAACGCAGTACGTTATAACGTCATCCCATATTACGTTATACGTTATAACGTCATCCTCTATAACGTAATACGTTATAAGGTCATCCCATATAACGTAATACGTTATAACGTCATCCCATATAACGAAATACGTTATAATGTCATACCATATAACGTAATATTGTATAACGTCATACCATATAACCTATTTACGTTATAACGTCATGCCATATAACCTATTTCGTTATAAAGTCATCACATATAACGTAATACGTTATAACGCCATACCATATAACGCAATACGTTATAACGTCATCCCATATTACGTTATACGTTATAACGTCATCCTCTATAACGTAATACGTTATAAGGTCATCCCATATAACGTAATACGTTATAACGTCATCCCATATAACGAAATACGTTATAATGTCATACCATATAACCTATTTCGTTATAACGTCATCCCATATAACGTAATACGTTATAACGTCATCCCATATAGCGAAATACGTTAATACGTCATCCCATATAACTTAATAAGTTATAACGTCATCCCATATAACGTAATTCGGTATAACGTCATACCATATAACCTATTACGTTATAACGGCATGCCATATAACCTATTACGTTATAACGGCATACCATATAACGTAATACGTTACAACGTTATACCATATAACCTATTACGTTATAACGTCATCCCATATAGCGTAATACGTTATATCGTCATCCCATATAACGTAATACGTTATAACGTCATCCCATATAACGCAATGCGTTATAACGTCGTCCCGCATAACGTAATACGTTATAACGTCATCCCATATTACTTAATACGTTATAACGACATCCCATATAACGTAATACGGTATAACGTCATACCATATAACCTATTTACGTTATAACGTCATACCATATAACGAAATACGTTATAACGTCATCCCATATAACGTAATTCGGTATAACGTCATATCATATAACCTATTGCGTTATAACGTCATACCATATAACCTATTTCGTTATAACGTCATCCCATATAACGTAATTCGGTATAACGTCATACCATATAACCTATTGCGTTATAAAGTCATACCATATAACCTATTTCGTTATGACGTCATCCAATATAACGTAATACGCTATAACGTCACACTATATAACGTAATACGTTTTAACGTCATCCCATATAACGTAATACGTTCTAACGTCATCCCATATGACGAAATACGCTATAACGTCATCCCATATAACGTTATACGTTATAACGTCATTCCATATAACGTAATTCGGTATAATGTCATACCATATAACCTATTACGTTATAACGTCATACCATATAACCTATTTCGTTATAACGTCGTCCCACATAACGTAATACGTTATAACGTCATCCCATATTACGTAATACGTTATAACGTCATCCTCTATAACGTAATACGTTATAACGTCATCCCATATAACGTAATACGTTATAACGTCATCCCATATAACGAAATACGTTATAAGGTCATCCCATGTAACGTAATACGTTATAACGTCATCCCATATAACCTATTACGTTATAACGTCAGCCCATATAACGTAATATGTTATAACGTCACCCCATAAAACGTAATACGTTATAACGTCATCCCATATAACGTAATACGGTATAACGTCATACCATATAACCTATTTACGTTATAACGTCATACCATATAACCTATTACGTTAAAGCGTCATACCATATAAAATATTATGTTATAACATCACACCATATAACGTAATATGTTATAACGTTATACCACAAAACCTATTACGTTATAACGTCATCCCAGATAACGTAATACGTTATAACGTCACCCCATAAAACGTAATACGTTATAACGTCTTCCCATATAACGTATTACGTTATACCGTCATACCATGTAAAATATTATGTTATAACGTCACACCATATAACGTAATACATTATAACGTCATCCCATATAACGTAATACGTTATAACGTCATCCCATATAACGCAGTACGTTATAACGTCATCCCCTATAACATAATACGTTATAACGTCATCCCATATAACGAAATACGTTATAACGTCATCCCATATAACGCAATACGTTATAACGTCGTCCCACATAACGTAATACGTTATAACGTCATCCCATATTACGTAATACGTTATAACGTCATCACATATAACGAAATACGTTATAACGTCATCCCATATAACGTAATACGTTATAACGTCATCCCATATAACGTAATTCGGTATAACGTCATACCATATAACCTATTGCGTTATAAAGTCATACCATATAACCTATTTCGTTATGACGTCATCCAACATAACGTAATACGTTATAACGTCGTCCCACAAAACGTAATACGTTATAACGTCATCCCATATTACGTAATACGTTATATCGTCATCCCATATAACGTAATACGTTATAACGTCATCCCATATAACGCAATACGTTATAACGTCGTCCCGCATAACGTAATACGTTATAACGTCATCCCATATTACTTAATACGTTATAACGTCGTCCCATATAACGTAATACGGTATAACGTCATACCATATAACCTATTTACGTTATAGCGTCATACCATATAACGAAATACGTTATAACGTCATCCCATATAACGTAATTAGGTATAACGTCATATGATATAACCTATTGCGTTATAACGTCATACCATATAACCTATTTCGTTATAACGTCATCCCATATAACGTAATACGTTATAACGTCGTCCCACATAACGTAATACGTTATAACGTCATCCCATATTACGTAATACGTTATAACGTCGTCCCGTATAACGAAATACGTTATAACGTCATCCCATATAACGTAATACGTTATAACGTCATCCCATATAACGTAATTCGGTATAACGTCATACCATATAACCTATTACGTTATAACGGCATGCCATATAACCTATTACGTTATAACGGCATACCATATAACGTAATACGTTACAACGTTATACCATATAACCTATTACGTTATAACGTCATCCCATATAGCGTAATACGTTATATCGTCATCCCATATAACGAAATACGTTATAACGTCATCCCATGTAACGTAATACGTTATAACGTCATACCATATATCGTAATACGTTATAACGTCACACCACATAACGTGATCCGTTATAACATCATGCCATATAACGTAATACGGTATAACGTCATACCATATAACCTATTTACGTTATAACGTCATACCATATAACCTATTTCGTTATAACGTCATCCCATATAACGTAATACGTTATAACGCCATACCATATAACGCAATACGTTATAACGTCATCCCATATAACGCAATACGTTATAACGTCGTCCCACATAACGTAATACGTTATAACGTCATCCCATATTACGTAATACGTTATAACGTCATCACATATAGCGAAATACGTTACAACGTCATCACATATAACGTAATACGTTATAACGTCATCCCATATAGCGTAATTCGGTATAACGTCATACCATATAACCTATTGCGTTATAAAGTCATACCATATAACCTATTTCGTTATGACGTCATCCAATATAACGTAATACGTTATAACGTCGTCTCACATAACGTAATACGTTATAACGTCATCCCATATAACGTATTAAGTTATACCGTCATACCATGCAAATATTATTATATAACGTCACACCATATAACGTAATACATTATAACGTTATCCCATATAACGTAATACGTTATAACGTCATCCCATATAACGCAGTACGTTATAACGTCATCCCATATTACGTTATACGTTATAACGTCATCCTCTATAACGTAATACGTTATAAGGTCATCCCATATAACGTAATACGTTATAACGTCATCCCATATAACGAAATACGTTATAATGTCATACCATATAACGTAATATTGTATAACGTCATACCATATAACCTATTTACGTTATAACGTCATGCCATATAACCTATTTCGTTATAAAGTCATCACATATAACGTAATACGTTATAACGCCATACCATATAACGCAATACGTTATAACGTCATCCCATATTACGTTATACGTTATAACGTCATCCTCTATAACGTAATACGTTATAAGGTCATCCCATATAACGTAATACGTTATAACGTCATCCCATATAACGAAATACGTTATAATGTCATACCATATAACCTATTTCGTTATAACGTCATCCCATATAACGTAATACGTTATAACGTCATCCCATATAGCGAAATACGTTAATACGTCATCCCATATAACTTAATAAGTTATAACGTCATCCCATATAACGTAATTCGGTATAACGTCATACCATATAACCTATTACGTTATAACGGCATGCCATATAACCTATTACGTTATAACGGCATACCATATAACGTAGTACGTTACAACGTTATACCATATAACCTATTACGTTATAACGTCATCCCATATAGCGTAATACGTTATATCGTCATCCCATATAACGTAATACGTTATAACGTCATCCCATATAACGCAATGCGTTATAACGTCGTCCCGCATAACGTAGTACGTTATAACGTCATCCCATATTACTTAATACGTTATAACGACATCCCATATAACGTAATACGGTATAACGTCATACCATATAACCTATTTACGTTATAACGTCATACCATATAACGAAATACGTTATAACGTCATCCCATATAACGTAATTCGGTATAACGTCATATCATATAACCTATTGCGTTATAACGTCATACCATATAACCTATTTCGTTATAACGTCATCCCATATAACGTAATTCGGTATAACGTCATACCATATAACCTATTGCGTTATAAAGTCATACCATATAACCTATTTCGTTATGACGTCATCCAATATAACGTAATACGCTATAACGTCGTCCCATATAACGCAATACGTTATAACGTCGTCCCGCATAACGTAATACGTTATAACGTCATCCCATATTACTTAATACGTTATAACGTCATCCCATATAACGCAATACGGTATAACGTCATACCATATAACCTATTTACGTTATAACGTCATACCATATAACGAAATACGTTATAACGTCATCCCATATAACGTAATTCGGTATAACGTCATATCATATAACCTATTGCGTTATAACGTCATACCATATAACCTATTTCGTTATAACGTCATCCCATATAACGTAATACGTTATAACGTCGTCCCACATAACGTAATACGTTATAACGTCATCCCATATAACGCAATACGTTATAACGTCGTCCCGCATAACGTAATACGTTATAACGTCATCCCATATTACTTAATACGTTATAACGTCATCCCATATAACGCAATACGGTATAACGTCATACCATATAACCTATTTACGTTATAACGTCATACCATATAACGAAATACGTTATAACGTCATCCCATATAACGTAATTCGGTATAACGTCATATCATATAACCTATTGCGTTATAACGTCATACCATATAACCTATTTCGTTATAACGTCATCCCATATAACGTAATACGTTATAACGTCGTCCCACATAACGTAATACGTTATAACGTCATCCCATATTACGTAATACGTTATAACGTCGTCCCATATAACGAAATACGTTATAACGTCATCCCATATAACGTAATACGTTATAACGTCATCCCATATAACGTAATTCGGTATAACGTCATACCATATAACCTATTCCGTTATAACGTCATACCATATAACCTATTTCGTTATAACGTCATCCCATGTAACGTAATACGTTATAACGTCATACCATATATCGTAATACGTTATAACGTCATACCATATAACCTATTGCGTTATAAAGTCATACCATATAACCTATTTCGTTATGACGTCATCCAACATAACGTAATACGCTATAACGTCGTCCCACAAAACGTAATACGCTATAACGTCATCCCATATTACGTAATACGTTATAAGGTCACCCCATATAGCGAAATACGTTAATACGTCATCCCATATAACTTAATAAGTTATAACGTCATCCCATATAACGTAATTTGGTATAACGTCATACCATATAACCTATTACGTTATAACGGCATGCCATATTACCTATTACGTTATAACGGCATACCATATAACGTAATACGTTACAACGTTATACCATATAACCTATTACGTTATAACGTCATCCCATATAACGTAATACGTTATATCGACATCCCATATAACGTAATACGTTATAACGTCATCCCATATAACGCAATACGTTATAACGTCGTCCCGCATAACGTAATACGTTATAACGTCATCCCATATTACATAATACGTTATAACGTCATCCCATATAACGTAATACGGTATAACGTCATACCATATAACCTATTTACGTTATAACGTCATACCATATAACGAAATACGTTATAACGTCATCCCATATAACGTAATTCGTTATAACGTCATATCATATAACCTATTGCGTTATAACGTCATACCATATAACCTATTTCGTTATAACGTCATCCCATATAACGTAATACGTTATAACGTCGTCACACATAACGTAATACGTTATAACGTCATCCCATATTACGTAATACGTTATAACGTCGTCCCATATAACGAAATACGTTATAACGTCATCCCATATAACGTAATACGTTATAACGTCATCCCATATAACGTAATTCGGTATAACGTCATACCATATAACCTATTCCGTTATAACGTCATACCATATAACCTATTTCGTTATAACGTCATCCCATGTAACGTAATACGTTATAACGTCATACCATATATCGTAATACGTTATAACGTCACACCGCATAACGTGATACGTTATAACATCATGCCATATAACGTAATACGGTATAACGTCATACCATATAACCTATGTACGTTATAACGTCATACCATATAACCTATTTCGTTATAACGTCAACCCATATAACGTAATACGTTATAACGCCATACCATATAACGCAATACGTTATAATGTCGTCCCATATAACGTAATACGTTATAACGTCATCCCATATTACGTAATATGTTATAACGTCATCCCATATAACGAAATACGCTATAACGACATCCCATATAACGTTATACGTTATAACGTCATTCCATATAACGTAATTAGGTATAACGTCATACCATATAACCTATTACGTTATAACGTCATACCATATAACCTATTTCGTTATAACGTCATCCCATATAACGTAATACGTTATAACGTCATCCCATATAACGAAATACGTTATAACGTCATCCCATATAACTTAATACGTTATAACGTCATCCCATATAACGTAATTCGGTATAACCTCATACCATATAACCTATTACGTTATGACGTCATACCATATAACCTATTACGTTATAAGGTCATACCATATAACCTATTACGTTATAACGTCATCCCATATAACGCAATACGTTATAACGTCGTCCAACGTAACGTAATACGTTATAACGTCATCCCATATTACGTTATACGTTACAACGTCATCCTCTATAACGTAATTCGGTATAACGTCATCACATATTACGTAATACGTTATAACGTCACACTATATAACGTAATACGTTGTAACGTCATCCCATATAACGTAATACGTTCTAACGTCATCCCATATAACGTAATACGTTATAACGTCATACAATATAACGCAATACGTTATAACGTCGTCCCACATAACGTAATACGTTATAACGTCATCCCATATTACGTAATACGTTATAACGTCATCCTCTATAACGTAATACGTTATAACGTCATCCCATATAACGTAATACGTTATAACGTCATCCCATATAACGAAATACGTTATAAGGTCATCCCATATAACGTAATACGTTATAACGTCATCCCATATAACCTATTACGTTATAACGTCATCCCATATAACGCAATACGTTACAACGTCATATCATATAACTTATTTACGTTATAACGTCATACCATATAACGTATTACGTTATACCGTCATACCATATAAAATATTATGTTATAACGTCACACCATATAACGTAATACGTTATAACGTTATACCATATAACCTATTACGTTATAACGTCAGCCCATATAACGTAATATGTTATAACGTCACCCCATAAAACGTAATACGTTATAACGTCATCCCATATAACGTAATACGGTATAACGTCATACCATATAACCTATTTACGTTATAACGTCATACCATATAACCTATTACGTTATAACGTCATACCATATAAAATATTATGTTATAACATCACACCATATAACGTAACATGTTATAACGTTATACCACAAAACCTATTACGTTATAACGTCATCCCAGATAACGTAATACGTTATAACGTCACCCCATAAAACGTAATACGTTATAACGTCTTCCCATATAACGTATTACGTTATACCGTCATACCATGTAAAATATTATGTTATAACGTCACACCATATAACGTAATACATTATAACGTCATCCCATATAACGTAATACGTTATAACGTCATCCCATATAACGCAGTACGTTATAACGTCATCCCCTATAACGTAATACGTTATAACGTCATCCCATATAACGAAATACGTTATAACGTCATCCCATATAACGCAATACGTTATAACGTCGTCCCACATAACGTAATACGTTATAACGTCATCCCATATTACGTAATACGTTATAACGTCATCACATATAACGAAATACGTTATAACGTCATCCCATATAACGTAATACGTTATAACGTCATCCCATATAACGTAATTCGGTATAACGTCATACCATATAACCTATTGCGTTATAAAGTCATACCATATAACCTATTTCGTTATGACGTCATCCAACATAACGTAATACGTTATAACGTCGTCCCACAAAACGTAATACGTTATAACGCCATCCCATATTACGTAATACGTTATATCGTCATCCCATATAACGTAATACGTTATAACGTCATCCCATATAACGCAATACGTTATAACGTCGTCCCGCATAACGTAATACGTTACAACGTCATCCCATATTACTTAATACGTTATAACGTCGTCCCATATAACGTAATACGGTATAACGTCATACCATATAACCTATTTACGTTATAGCGTCATACCATATAACGAAATACGTTATAACGTCATCCCATATAACGTAATTAGGTATAACGTCATACCATATAACCTATTTCGTTATAACGTCATCCCATATAACGTAATACGTTATAACGTCGTCCCACATAACGTAATACGTTATAACGTCATCCCATATTACGTAATACGTTATAACGTCGTCCCGTATAACGAAATACGTTATAACGTCATCCCATATAACGTAATTCGGTATAACGTCATACCATATAACCTATTTACGTTATAACGTCATACCATATAACCTATTTCGTTATAAAGTCATCCCATATAACGAAATACGTTATAACGCCATACCATATAACGCAATACGTTATAACGTCATCCCATATTACGTTATACGTTATAACGTCATCCTCTATAACGTAATACGTTATAAGGTCATCCCATATAACGTAATACGTTATAACGTCATCCCATATAACGAAATACGTTATAATGTCATACCATATAACCTATTTCGTTATAACGTCGCCCCATATAACGTAATACGTTATAACGTCATCCCATATAACGAAATACGTTATAACGTCATCCCATATAACTCAATACGTTATAACGTCATCCCATATAATGTAATTCGGTATAACCTCATACCATATAACCTATTACGTTATAACGTCATACCATATAACCTATTACGTTATAAGGTCATACCATATAACCTATTACGTTATAACGTCATCCCATATAACGCAATACGTTATAACGTCGTCCCACGTAACGTAATACGTTATAACGTCATCCCATATTGCGTTATACGTTATAACGTCATCCTCTATAACGTAATACGTTATAAGGTCATCCCATATAACGTAATACGTTATAACGTCATCCCATATAACGAAATACGTTATAATGTCATCCCATATAACGTAATACGTTATAACGTCGTCCCATATAGCGTAATTCGGTATAACGTCATACCATATAACCTATTGCGTTATAAAGTCATACCATATAACCTATTTCGTTATGACGTCATCCAACATAACGTAATACGTTATAACGTCGTCCCACAAAACGTAATACGTTATAACGTCATCCCATATTACGTAATACGTTATATCGTCATCCCATATAACGTAATACGTTATAACGTCATCCCATATAACGCAATACGTTATAACGTCGTCCCGCATAACGTAATACGTTATAACGTCATCCCATAGTACTTAATACGTTATAACGTCATCCCATATAACGCAGTACGTTATAACGTCGTCCCACATAACATAATACGTTATAACGTCATCCCACATAACATAATACGTTATAACGTCATCCCATATTACGTAATACGTTATAACGTCATCCCGTATAACGTAATACGGTATAACGTCATACCATACAATCTATTTACGTTATAACGTCATACCATTTAACGTAATTCGGTATAACGTCATACCATATAACCTATTACGTTATAACGTCATACCATATAACCTATTTCGTTATAACGTCAACCCATATAACCTAATACGTTATAACGTAATCCCATATAACGCAATACGTTATAACGTCGTCCCACAAATCGTAATACGCTATAACGTGATCCCATATTACGTAATACGTTATAAGGTCATCCCATATAGCGAAATACGTTAATACGTCATCCCATATAACTTAATAAGTTATAACGTCATCCCATATAACGTAATTCGGTATAACGTCATACCATATAACCTATTACGTTATAACGGCATGCCATATAACCTATTACGTTATAACGGCATACCATATAACGTAATACGTTACAACGTTATACCATATAACCTATTACGTTATAACGTCATCCCATATAACGTAATACGTTATATCGTCATCCCATATAACGTAATACGTTATAACGTCATCCCATATAACGCAATGCGTTATAACGTCGTCCCGCATAGCGTAATACGTTATAACGTCATCCCATATTACTTAATACGTTATAACGTCATCCCATATAACGTAATACGGTATAACGTCATACCATATAACCTATTTACGTTATAACGTCATACCATATAACGAAATACGTTATAACGTCATCCCATATAACGTAATTCGGTATAACGTCATATCATATAACCTATTGCGTTATAACGTCATACCATATAACCTATTTCGTTATAACGTCATCCCATATAACGTAATACGTTATAACGTCGTCCCACATAACGTGATACGTTATAACGTCATCCCATATTACGTAATACGTTATAACGTCGTCCCATATAACGAAATACGTTATAACGTCATCCCATATAACGTAATACGTTATAACGTCATCCCATATAAGGTAATTCGGTATAACGTCATACCATATAACCTATTCCGTTATAACGTCATACCATATAACCTATTTCGTTATAACGTCATCCCATGTAACGTAAAAAGTTATAACGTCATACCATATATCGTAATACGTTATAACGTCACACCACATAACGTGATACGTTATAACATCATGCCATATAACGTAATACGGTATAACGTCATACCATATAACCTATTTACGTTATAACGTCATACCATATAACCTAATTCGTTATAACGTCATCCCATATAACGTAATACGTTATAACGCCATACCATATAACACAATACGTTATAACGTCGTCCCACATAACGTAATACGTTATAACGTCATCCCATATTACGTAATACGTTATAACGTCATCCCATATGACGAAATACGCTATAACGTCATCCCATATAACGTTATACGTTATAACGTCATTCCATATAACGTAATTCGGTATAACGTCATACCATATAACCTATTACGTTATAACGTCATACCATATAACCTATTTCGTTATAACGTCATCCCATATAACGTAATACGTTATAACGTCGTCCCATATAACGAAATACGTTATAACGTCATCCCATATAACTTAATACGTTATAACGTCATCCCATATAACGTAATTCGGTATAACCTCATACCATATAACCTATTACGTTATAACGTCATACCATATAACCTATTACGTTATAAGGTCATACCATATAACCTATTACGTTATAACGTCATCCCATATAACGCAATACGTTATAACGTCGTCCCACGTAACGTAATACGTTATAACGTCATCCCATATTACGTAATACGTTATAACGTCATCCTCTATAACGTAATACGTTATAACGTCATCCCATATAACGTAATACGGTATAACGTCATCCCATATAACCAAATACGTTATAAGGTCATCCCATATAACGTAATACGTTATAACGTCATCCCATATAACCTATTACGTTATAACGTCATCCCATATAACGCAATACGTTACAACGTCATATCATATAACTTATTTACGTTATAACGTCATACCATATAACGTATTACGTTATACCGTCATACCATATAAAATATTATGTTATAACATCACACCATATAACGTAATACGTTATAACGTTATACCATATAACCTATTACGTTATAACGTCAGCCCATATAACGTAATATGTTATAACGTCACCCCATAAAACGTAATACGTTATAACGTCATCCCATATAACGTAATACGGTATAACGTCATACCATATAACCTATTTACGTTATAACGTCATACCATATAACCTATTACGTTATAACGTCATACCATATAAAATATTATGTTATAACATCACACCATATAACGTAATATGTTATAACGTTATACCACAAAACCTATTACGTTACAACGTCATCCCAGATAACGTAATACGTTATAACGTCACCCCATAAAACGTAATACGTTATAACGTCATCCCATATAACGTATTACGTTATACCGTCATACCATGTAAAATATTATGTTATAACGTCACACCATATAACGTAATACATTATAACGTCATCCCATATAACGTAATACGTTATAACGTCATCCCATATAACGCAGTACGTTATAACGTCATCCCATATAACGTAATACGTTATAACGTCATCCCATATAACGAAATACGTTATAATGTCATCCCATATAACGTAATACGTTATAACGTCATCCCATATAACCTATTACGTTATAACGTCATCCCATATAACGCAATACGTTATAACGTCGTCCCACATAACGTAATTCGGTATAACGTCATACCATATAACCTATTGCGTTATAAAGTCATACCATATAACCTATTTCGTTATGACGTCATCCAATATAACGTAATACGTTATAACGTCATCCCGCATAACGTAATTCGTTATAACGTCATCCCATATTACGTAATACGTTATAAAGTCATCCCATATAACGTATTACGTTATACCGTCATACCATGTAAAATATTATGTTATAACGTCACACCATATAACGTAATACATTATAACGTGATCCCATATAACGTAATACGTTATAACGTCATCCCATATAACGCAGTACGTTATAACGTCATTACATATAACGTAATACGTTATAACGTCATCCCATATAACGAAATACGTTATAATGTCATCCCATATAACGTAATACGTTATAACGTCATCCCATATAACCTATTACGTTATAACGTCATCCCATATAACGCAATACGTTATAACGTCGTCCCACATAACGTAATACGTTATAACGTCACCCCATATTACGTAATACGTTATAACGTCATCCTCTATAACGTAATACGTTATAACGTCATCCCATATAACGTAATACGTTATAACGTCATCCCATATAACGTAATACGTTATAATGTCATCCCATATAACGTAATATGGTATAACGTCATACCATATAACGTAATACCGTATAACGTCATATCATATAACCTATTTACGTTATAACGTCATACCATATAACCTAATACGTTATAACGTCATCCCATATAACGCAATACGTTATAACGTCGTCCCACATAACGTAATACGTTATAACGTCATCCCATATTACGTAATACGTTATAACGTCATCACATATAACGAAATACGTTAATACGTCATCCCATATAACTTAATAAGTTATAACGTCATCCCATATAACGTAATTCGGTATAACGTCATACCATATAACCTATTACGTTATAACGGCATGCCATATAACCTATTACGTTATAACGGCATACCATATAACGTAATACGTTACAACGTTATACCATATAACCTATTACGTTATAACGTCAGCCCATATAACGTAATATGTTATAACGTCACCACATAAAACGTAATACGTTATAACGTCATCCCATATAACGTAATACGGTATAACGTCGTCCCACATAACGTAATACGTTATAACGTCATCCCATATTACGTAATACGTTATAACGTCATCACATATAACGAAATACGTTAATACGTCATCCCATATAACTTAATAAGTTATAACGTCATCCCATATAACGTAATTCGGTATAACGTCATACCATATAACCTATTACGTTATAACGGCATGCCATATAACCTATTACGTTATAACGTCATCCCATATAACGAAATACGCTATAACGTCATCCCATATAACGTTATACGTTATAACGTCATTCCATATAACGTAATTCGGTATAACGTCATACCATATAACCTATTACGTTATAACGTCATACCATATAACCTATTTCGTTATAACGTCATCCCATATAACGTAATACGTTATAACGTCATCCCATATAACGAAATACGTTATAACGTCATCCCATATAACTTAATACTTTATAACGTCATCCCATATAACGTAATTCGGTATAACCTCATACCATATAACCTATTACGTTATAACGTCATACCATATAACCTATTACGTTATAAGGTCATACCGTATAACCTATTACGTTATAACGTCATCCCATATAACGCAATACGTTATAACGTCGTCCCACGTAACGTAATACGTTATAACGTCATCCCATATTACGTTATACGTTATAACGTCATCCTCTATAACGTAATACGTTATAACGTCGTCCCATATAACGTAATACGTTATAACGTCATCCCATATAAGGAAATACGTTATAATGTCATCCCATATAACGTAATACGTTATAACATCATCCCATATAACCTATTACGTTATAACGTCATCCCATATAACGCAATACGTTATAACGTCGTCCCACATAACGTAATACGTTATAACGTCATCCCATATTACATAATACGTTATAACGTCATCCTCTATAACGTAATACGTTATAACGCCATCCCATATAACGTAATACGTTATAACGTCATCCCATATAACGAAATACGTTATAAGGTCATCCCATATAACGTAATACGTTATAACGTCATCCCATATAACCTATTACGTTATAACGTCATCCCATATAACGCAATACGTTACAACGTCATATCATATAACCTATTTACGTTATAACGTCATACCATATAACGTATTACGTTATACCGTCATACCATATAAAATATTATGTTATAACGTCACACCATATAACGTAATACGTTATAACGTTATACCATATAACCTATTACGTTATAACGTCAGCCCATATAACGTAATATGTTATAACGTCACCCCATAAAACGTAATACGTTATAACGTCATCCCATATAAAGTAATACGTTATAACGTCATACCATATAACCTATTTACGTTATAACGTCATACCATATAACCTATTACGTTATAACGTCATACCATATAAAATATTATGTTGTAACATCACACCATATAACGTAATATGTCATAACGTTATACCACAAAACCTATTACGTTATGACGTCATCCCAGATAACGTAATGCGTTATAACGTCACCCCATAAAACGTAATACGTTATAAAGTCATCCCATATAACGTATTACGTTATACCGTCATACCATGTAAAATATTATGTTATAACGTCACACCATATAACGTAATACATTATAACGTGATCCCATATAACGTAATACGTTATAACGTCATCCCATATAACGCAGTACGTTATAACGTCATTACATATAACGTAATACGTTATAACGTCATCCCATATAACGAAATACGTTATAATGTCATCCATATAACGTAATACGTTATAACGTCATCCCATATAACCTATTACGTTATAACGTCATCCCATATAACGCAATACGTTATAACGTCGTCCCACATAACGTATTACGTTATAACGTCACCCCATATTCCGTAATACGTTATAACGTCATCCTCTATAACGTAATACGTTATAACGTCATCCCATATAACGTAATACGTTATAACGTCATCCCATATAACGTAATACGTTATAATGTCATCCCATATAACGTAATATGGTATAACGTCATACCATATAACGTAATACCGTATAACGTCATATCATATAACCTATTTACGTTATAACGTCATACCATATAACCTAATACGTTATAACGTCATCCCATATAACGCAATACGTTATAACGTCGTCCCACATAACGTAATACGTTATAACGTCATCCCATATTACGTAATACGTTATAACGTCATCACATATAACGAAATACGTTAATACGTCATCCCATATAACTTAATACGTTATAACGTCATCCCATATAACGTAATTCGGTATAACGTCATACCATATAACCTATTACGTTATAACGGCATGCCATATAACCTATTACGTTATAACGGCATACCATATAACGTAATACGTTACAACGTTATACCATATAACCTATTACGTTATAACGTCAGCCCATATAACGTAATATGTTATAACGTCACCCCATAAAACGTAATACGTTATAACGTCATCCCATATAACGTAATACGGTATAACGTCATACCATATAACCTATTTACGTTATAACGTCATACCATATAACCTATTACGTTATAACGTCATACCATATAAAATAATATGTTATAACGTCATCCCATGTAACGTAATACGTTATAACGTCATCACATATAACGAAATACGTTATAACGTCATCCCATATAACGTAATACGTTATAACGTCGTCCCATATAACGTAATACGTTATAACGTCGTCCCACATAACGTAATACGTTATAACGTCATCCCATATTACGTAATACGTTATAACGTCGTCCCATATAACGAAATACGTTATAACGTCATCCCATATAACGTAATACGTTATAACGTCATCCCATATAACGTAATTCGGTATAACGTCATACCATATAACCTATTTACGTTATAACGTCATACCATATAACGAAATACGTTATAACGTCATCCCATATAACGTAATTCGGTATAACGTCATATCATATAACCTATTGCGTTATAACGTCATACCATATAACCTATTTCGTTATAACGTCATCCCATATAACGTAATACGTTATAACGTCGTCCCACATAACGTGATACGTTATAACGTCATCCCATATTACGTAATACGTTATAACGTCGTCCCATATAACGAAATACGTTATAACGTCATCCCATATAACTTAATACGTTATAACGTCATCCCATATAACGTAATTCGGTATAACCTCATACCATATTACGTAATACGTTATAACGTCATCCCATATGACGAAATACGCTATAACGTCATCCCATATAACGTTATACGTTATAACGTCATTCCATATAACGTAATTCGGTATAACGTCATACCATATAACCTATTACGTTATAACGTCATACCATATAACCTATTTCGTTATAACGTCATCCCATATAACGTAATACGTTATAACGTCATCCCATATAACGAAATACGTTATAACGTCATCCCATATAACTTAATACGTTATAACGTCATCCCATATAACGTAATTCGGTATAACCTCATACCATATAACCTATTACGTTATAACGTCATACCATATAACCTATTACGTTATAAGGTCATACCATATAACCTATTACGTTATAACGTCATCCCATATAACGCAATACGTTATAACGTCGTCCCACGTAACGTAATACGTTATAACGTCATCCCATATTACGTAATACGTTATAACGTCATCCTCTATAACGTAATACGTTATAACGTCATCCCATATAACGTAATACGGTATAACGACATCCCATATAACGAAATACGTTATAAGGTCATCCCATATAACGTAATACGTTATAACGTCATCCCATATAACCTATTACGTTATAACGTCATCCCATATAACGCAATACGTTACAACGTCATATCATATAACTTATTTACGTTATAACGTCATACCATATAACGTATTACGTTATACCGTCATACCATATAAAATATTATGTTATAACATCACACCATATAACGTAATACGTTATAACGTTATACCATATAACCTATTACGTTATAACGTCAGCCCATATAACGTAATATGTTATAACGTCACCCCATAAAACGTAATACGTTATAACGTCATCCCATATAACGTAATACGGTATAACGTCATACCATATAACCTATTTACGTTATAACGTCATACCATATAACCTATTACGTTATAACGTCATACCATATAAAATATTATGTTATAACATCACACCATATAACGTAATATGTTATAACGTTATACCACAAAACCTATTACGTTACAACGTCATCCCAGATAACGTAATACGTTATAACGTCACCCCATAAAACGTAATACGTTATAACGTCATCCCATATAACGTATTACGTTATACCGTCATACCATGTAAAATATTATGTTATAACGTCACACCATATAACGTAATGCATTATAACGTCATCCCATATAACGTAATACGTTATAACGTCATCCCATATAACGCAGTACGTTATAACGTCATCCCATATAACGTAATACGTTATAACGTCATCCCATATAACGAAATACGTTATAATGTCATCCCATATAACGTAATACGTTATAACGTCATCCCATATAACCTATTACGTTATAACGTCATCCCATATAACGCAATACGTTATAACGTCGTCCCACATAACGTAATACGTTATAACGTCATCCCATATTACGTAATACGTTATAACGTCATCACATATAACGAAATACGTTACAACGTTATCCCATATAACGTAATACGTTATAACGTCATCCCATATAACGTAATTCGGTATAACGTCATACCATATAACCTATTGCGTTATAAAGTCATACCATATAACCTATTTCGTTATGACGTCATCCAATATAACGTAATACGTTATAACGTCATCCCGCATAACGTAATTCGTTATAACGTCATCCCATATTACGTAATACGTTATAACGTCATCCCATATAACGAAATACGTTATAACGTCATCCCATATAACGTAATACGTTATAACGTCATCCCATATAACGTAATTCGGTATAACGTCATCCCATATAACGTAATACGTTATAACGTCATCCCATATAACGTAATTCGGTATAACGACATGCCATATAACCTGTTGCGTTATAAAGTCATACCATATAACCTATTTCGTTATGACGTCATCCAATATAACGTAATACGTTATAACGTCGTCCCACATAACGTAATACGTTATAACGTCATATCATATAACGTAATACGTTATAACGTCATCCCATATAACGCAGTACGTTATAACGTCATCCCATATAACGTAATACGTTATAACGTCATCCCATATAACGAAATACGTTATAATGTCATCCCATATAACGTAATACGTTATAACGTCATCCCATATAACCTATTACGTTATAACGTCATCCCATATAACGCAATACGTTATAACGTCGTCCCACATAACGTAATTCGGTATAACGTCATACCATATAACCTATTGCGTTATAAAGTCATACCATATAACCTATTTCGTTATGACGTCATCCAATATAACGTAATACGTTATAACGTCATCCCGCATAACGTAATTCGTTATAACGTCATCCCATATTACGTAATACGTTATAAAGTCATCCCATATAACGTATTACGTTATACCGTCATACCATGTAAAATATTATGTTATAACGTCACACCATATAACGTAATGCATTATAACGTCATCCCATATAACGTAATACGTTATAACGTCACACCATATAACGTAATACATTATAACGTCATCCCATATAACGTAATACGTTATAACGTCATCCCATATAACGCAGTACGTTATAACGTCATCCCATATAACGTAATACGTTATAACGTCATCCCATATAACGAAATACGTTATAATGTCATCCCATATAACGTAATACGTTATAACGTCATCCCATATAACCTATTACGTTATAACGTCATCCCATATAACGCAATACGTTATAACGTCGTCCCACATAACGTAATTCGGTATAACGTCATACCATATAACCTATTGCGTTATAAAGTCATACCATATAACCTATTTCGTTATGACGTCATCCAATATAACGTAATACGTTATAACGTCATCCCGCATAACGTAATTCGTTATAACGTCATCCCATATTACGTAATACGTTATAAAGTCATCCCATATAACGTATTACGTTATACCGTCATACCATGTAAAATATTATGTTATAACGTCACACCATATAACGTAATACATTATAACGTGATCCCATATAACGTAATACGTTATAACGTCATCCCATATAACGCAGTACGTTATAACGTCATTACATATAACGTAATACGTTATAACGTCATCCCATATAACGAAATACGTTATAATGTCATCCCATATAACGTAATACGTTATAACGTCATCCCATATAACGTAATTCGGTATAACGTCATACCATATAACCTATTTACGTTATAACGTCATACCATATAACCTATTTCGTTATAAAGTCATCCCATATAACGAAATACGTTATAACGCCATACCATATAACGCAATACGTTATAACGTCATCCCATATTACGTTATACGTTATAACGTCATCCTCTATAACGTAATACGTTATAAGGTCATCCCATATAACGTAATACGTTATAACGTCATCCCATATAACGAAATACGTTATAATGTCATACCATATAACCTATTTCGTTATAACGTCGCCCCATATAACGTAATACGTTATAACGTCATCCCATATAACGAAATACGTTATAACGTCATCCCATATAACTCAATACGTTATAACGTCATCCCATATAACGTAATTCGGTATAACCTCATACCATATAACCTATTACGTTATAACGTCATACCATATAACCTATTACGTTATAAGGTCATACCATATAACCTATTACGTTATAACGTCATCCCATATAACGCAATACGTTATAACGTCGTCCCACGTAACGTAATACGTTATAACGTCATCCCATATTGCGTTATACGTTATAACGTCATCCTCTATAACGTAATACGTTATAAGGTCATCCCATATAACGTAATACGTTATAACGTCATCCCATATAACGAAATACGTTATAATGTCATCCCATATAACGTAATACGTTATAACGTCGTCCCATATAGCGTAATTCGGTATAACGTCATACCATATAACCTATTGCGTTATAAAGTCATACCATATAACCTATTTCGTTATGACGTCATCCAACATAACGTAATACGTTATAACGTCGTCCCACAAAACGTAATACGTTATAACGTCATCCCATATTACGTAATACGTTATATCGTCATCCCATATAACGTAATACGTTATAACGTCATCCCATATAACGCAATACGTTATAACGTCGTCCCGCATAACGTAATACGTTATAACGTCATCCCATAGTACTTAATACGTTATAACGTCATCCCATATAACGCAGTACGTTATAACGTCGTCCCACATAACATAATACGTTATAACGTCATCCCACATAACATAATACGTTATAACGTCATCCCATATTACGTAATACGTTATAACGTCATCCCGTATAACGTAATACGGTATAACGTCATACCATACAATCTATTTACGTTATAACGTCATACCATTTAACGTAATTCGGTATAACGTCATACCATATAACCTATTACGTTATAACGTCATACCATATAACCTATTTCGTTATAACGTCAACCCATATAACCTAATACGTTATAACGTAATCCCATATAACGCAATACGTTATAACGTCGTCCCACATAACGTAATACGTTATAACGTCATCCCATATTACGTAATACGTTATAACGTCATCACATATAACGAAATACGTTATAACGTCATCCCATGTAACGTAATACGTTATAACGTCATCCCATATAACGTAATTCGGTATAACGTCATACCATATAACCTATTGCGTTATAAAGTCATACCATATAACCTATTTCGTTATGACGTCATCCAACATAACGTAATACGCTATAACGTCGTCCCACAAATCGTAATACGCTATAACGTGATCCCATATTACGTAATACGTTATAAGGTCATCCCATATAGCGAAATACGTTAATACGTCATCCCATATAACTTAATAAGTTATAACGTCATCCCATATAACGTAATTCGGTATAACGTCATACCATATAACCTATTACGTTATAACGGCATGCCATATAACCTATTACGTTATAACGGCATACCATATAACGTAATACGTTACAACGTTATACCATATAACCTATTACGTTATAACGTCATCCCATATAACGTAATACGTTATATCGTCATCCCATATAACGTAATACGTTATAACGTCATCCCATATAACGCAATGCGTTATAACGTCGTCCCGCATAGCGTAATACGTTATAACGTCATCCCATATTACTTAATACGTTATAACGTCATCCCATATAACGTAATACGGTATAACGTCATACCATATAACCTATTTACGTTATAACGTCATACCATATAACGAAATACGTTATAACGTCATCCCATATAACGTAATTCGGTATAACGTCATATCATATAACCTATTGCGTTATAACGTCATACCATATAACCTATTTCGTTATAACGTCATCCCATATAACGTAATACGTTATAACGTCGTCCCACATAACGTGATACGTTATAACGTCATCCCATATTACGTAATACGTTATAACGTCGTCCCATATAACGAAATACGTTATAACGTCATCCCATATAACGTAATACGTTATAACGTCATCCCATATAAGGTAATTCGGTATAACGTCATACCATATAACCTATTCCGTTATAACGTCATACCATATAACCTATTTCGTTATAACGTCATCCCATGTAACGTAAAAAGTTATAACGTCATACCATATATCGTAATACGTTATAACGTCACACCACATAACGTGATACGTTATAACATCATGCCATATAACGTAATACGGTATAACGTCATACCATATAACCTATTTACGTTATAACGTCATACCATATAACCTAATTCGTTATAACGTCATCCCATATAACGTAATACGTTATAACGCCATACCATATGACGAAATACGCTATAACGTCATCCCATATAACGTTATACGTTATAACGTCATTCCATATAACGTAATTCGGTATAACGTCATACCATATAACCTATTACGTTATAACGTCATACCATATAACCTATTTCGTTATAACGTCATCCCATATAACGTAATACGTTATAACGTCATCCCATATAACGAAATACGTTATAACGTCATCCCATATAACTTAATACGTTATAACGTCATCCCATATAACGTAATTCGGTATAACCTCATACCATATAACCTATTACGTTATAACGTCATACCATATAACCTATTACGTTATAAGGTCATACCATATAACCTATTACGTTATAACGTCATCCCATATAACGCAATACGTTATAACGTCGTCCCACGTAACGTAATACGTTATAACGTCATCCCATATTACGTAATACGTTATAACGTCATCCTCTATAACGTAATACGTTATAACGTCATCCCATATAACGTAATACGGTATAACGTCATCCCATATAACCAAATACGTTATAAGGTCATCCCATATAACGTAATACGTTATAACGTCATCCCATATAACCTATTACGTTATAACGTCATCCCATATAACGCAATACGTTACAACGTCATATCATATAACTTATTTACGTTATAACGTCATACCATATAACGTATTACGTTATACCGTCATACCATATAAAATATTATGTTATAACATCACACCATATAACGTAATACGTTATAACGTTATACCATATAACCTATTACGTTATAACGTCAGCCCATATAACGTAATATGTTATAACGTCACCCCATAAAACGTAATACGTTATAACGTCATCCCATATAACGTAATACGGTATAACGTCATACCATATAACCTATTTACGTTATAACGTCATACCATATAACCTATTACGTTATAACGTCATACCATATAAAATATTATGTTATAACATCACACCATATAACGTAATATGTTATAACGTTATACCACAAAACCTATTACGTTACAACGTCATCCCAGATAACGTAATACGTTATAACGTCACCCCATAAAACGTAATACGTTATAACGTCATCCCATATAACGTATTACGTTATACCGTCATACCATGTAAAATATTATGTTATAACGTCACACCATATAACGTAATACATTATAACGTCATCCCATATAACGTAATACGTTATAACGTCATCCCATATAACGCAGTACGTTATAACGTCATCCCATATAACGTAATACGTTATAACGTCATCCCATATAACGAAATACGTTATAATGTCATCCCATATAACGTAATACGTTATAACGTCATCCCATATAACCTATTACGTTATAACGTCATCCCATATAACGCAATACGTTATAACGTCGTCCCACATAACGTAATTCGGTATAACGTCATACCATATAACCTATTGCGTTATAAAGTCATACCATATAACCTATTTCGTTATGACGTCATCCAATATAACGTAATACGTTATAACGTCATCCCGCATAACGTAATTCGTTATAACGTCATCCCATATTACGTAATACGTTATAAAGTCATCCCATATAACGTATTACGTTATACCGTCATACCATGTAAAATATTATGTTATAACGTCACACCATATAACGTAATACATTATAACGTGATCCCATATAACGTAATACGTTATAACGTCATCCCATATAACGCAGTACGTTATAACGTCATTACATATAACGTAATACGTTATAACGTCATCCCATATAACGAAATACGTTATAATGTCATCCCATATAACGTAATACGTTATAACGTCATCCCATATAACCTATTACGTTATAACGTCATCCCATATAACGCAATACGTTATAACGTCGTCCCACATAACGTAATACGTTATAACGTCACCCCATATTACGTAATACGTTATAACGTCATCCTCTATAACGTAATACGTTATAACGTCATCCCATATAACGTAATACGTTATAACGTCATCCCATATAACGTAATACGTTATAATGTCATCCCATATAACGTAATATGGTATAACGTCATACCATATAACGTAATACCGTATAACGTCATATCATATAACCTATTTACGTTATAACGTCATACCATATAACCTAATACGTTATAACGTCATCCCATATAACGCAATACGTTATAACGTCGTCCCACATAACGTAATACGTTATAACGTCATCCCATATTACGTAATACGTTATAACGTCATCACATATAACGAAATACGTTAATACGTCATCCCATATAACTTAATAAGTTATAACGTCATCCCATATAACGTAATTCGGTATAACGTCATACCATATAACCTATTACGTTATAACGGCATGCCATATAACCTATTACGTTATAACGGCATACCATATAACGTAATACGTTACAACGTTATACCATATAACCTATTACGTTATAACGTCAGCCCATATAACGTAATATGTTATAACGTCACCACATAAAACGTAATACGTTATAACGTCATCCCATATAACGTAATACGGTATAACGTCGTCCCACATAACGTAATACGTTATAACGTCATCCCATATTACGTAATACGTTATAACGTCATCACATATAACGAAATACGTTAATACGTCATCCCATATAACTTAATAAGTTATAACGTCATCCCATATAACGTAATTCGGTATAACGTCATACCATATAACCTATTACGTTATAACGGCATGCCATATAACCTATTACGTTATAACGTCATCCCATATAACGAAATACGCTATAACGTCATCCCATATAACGTTATACGTTATAACGTCATTCCATATAACGTAATTCGGTATAACGTCATACCATATAACCTATTACGTTATAACGTCATACCATATAACCTGTTTCGTTATAACGTCATCCCATATAACGTAATACGTTATAACGTCATCCCATATAACGAAATACGTTATAACGTCATCCCATATAACTTAATACTTTATAACGTCATCCCATATAACGTAATTCGGTATAACCTCATACCATATAACCTATTACGTTATAACGTCATACCATATAACCTATTACGTTATAAGGTCATACCGTATAACCTATTACGTTATAACGTCATCCCATATAACGCAATACGTTATAACGTCGTCCCACGTAACGTAATACGTTATAACGTCATCCCATATTACGTTATACGTTATAACGTCATCCTCTATAACGTAATACGTTATAACGTCGTCCCATATAACGTAATACGTTATAACGTCATCCCATATAAGGAAATACGTTATAATGTCATCCCATATAACGTAATACGTTATAACATCATCCCATATAACCTATTACGTTATAACGTCATCCCATATAACGCAATACGTTATAACGTCGTCCCACATAACGTAATACGTTATAACGTCATCCCATATTACATAATACGTTATAACGTCATCATCTATAACGTAATACGTTATAACGCCATCCCATATAACGTAATACGTTATAACGTCATCCCATATAACGAAATACGTTATAAGGTCATCCCATATAACGTAATACGTTATAACGTCATCCCATATAACCTATTACGTTATAACGTCATCCCATATAACGCAATACGTTACAACGTCATATCATATAACCTATTTACGTTATAACGTCATACCATATAACGTATTACGTTATACCGTCATACCATATAAAATATTATGTTATAACGTCACACCATATAACGTAATACGTTATAACGTTATACCATATAACCTATTACGTTATAACGTCAGCCCATATAACGTAATATGTTATAACGTCACCCCATAAAACGTAATACGTTATAACGTCATCCCATATAAAGTAATACGTTATAACGTCATACCATATAACCTATTTACGTTATAACGTCATACCATATAACCTATTACGTTATAACGTCATACCATATAAAATATTATGTTGTAACATCACACCATATAACGTAATATGTCATAACGTTATACCACAAAACCTATTACGTTATGACGTCATCCCAGATAACGTAATGCGTTATAACGTCACCCCATAAAACGTAATACGTTATAAAGTCATCCCATATAACGTATTACGTTATACCGTCATACCATGTAAAATATTATGTTATAACGTCACACCATATAACGTAATACATTATAACGTGATCCCATATAACGTAATACGTTATAACGTCATCCCATATAACGCAGTACGTTATAACGTCATTACATATAACGTAATACGTTATAACGTCATCCCATATAACGAAATACGTTATAATGTCATCCATATAACGTAATACGTTATAACGTCATCCCATATAACCTATTACGTTATAACGTCATCCCATATAACGCAATACGTTATAACGTCGTCCCACATAACGTATTACGTTATAACGTCACCCCATATTCCGTAATACGTTATAACGTCATCCTCTATAACGTAATACGTTATAACGTCATCCCATATAACGTAATACGTTATAACGTCATCCCATATAACGTAATACGTTATAATGTCATCCCATATAACGTAATATGGTATAACGTCATACCATATAACGTAATACCGTATAACGTCATATCATATAACCTATTTACGTTATAACGTCATACCATATAACCTAATACGTTATAACGTCATCCCATATAACGCAATACGTTATAACGTCGTCCCACATAACGTAATACGTTATAACGTCATCCCATATTACGTAATACGTTATAACGTCATCACATATAACGAAATACGTTAATACGTCATCCCATATAACTTAATACGTTATAACGTCATCCCATATAACGTAATTCGGTATAACGTCATACCATATAACCTATTACGTTATAACGGCATGCCATATAACCTATTACGTTATAACGGCATACCATATAACGTAATACGTTACAACGTTATACCATATAACCTATTACGTTATAACGTCAGCCCATATAACGTAATATGTTATAACGTCACCCCATAAAACGTAATACGTTATAACGTCATCCCATATAACGTAATACGGTATAACGTCATACCATATAACCTATTTACGTTATAACGTCATACCATATAACCTATTACGTTATAACGTCATACCATATAAAATAATATGTTATAACGTCATCCCATGTAACGTAATACGTTATAACGTCATCACATATAACGAAATACGTTATAACGTCATCCCATATAACGTAATACGTTATAACGTCGTCCCATATAACGTAATACGTTATAACGTCGTCCCACATAACGTAATACGTTATAACGTCATCCCATATTACGTAATACGTTATAACGTCGTCCCATATAACGAAATACGTTATAACGTCATCCCATATAACGTAATACGTTATAACGTCATCCCATATAACGTAATTCGGTATAACGTCATACCATATAACCTATTTACGTTATAACGTCATACCATATAACGAAATACGTTATAACGTCATCCCATATAACGTAATTCGGTATAACGTCATATCATATAACCTATTGCGTTATAACGTCATACCATATAACCTATTTCGTTATAACGTCATCCCATATAACGTAATACGTTATAACGTCGTCCCACATAACGTGATACGTTATAACGTCATCCCATATTACGTAATACGTTATAACGTCGTCCCATATAACGAAATACGTTATAACGTCATCCCATATAACTTAATACGTTATAACGTCATCCCATATAACGTAATTCGGTATAACCTCATACCATATTACGTAATACGTTATAACGTCATCCCATATGACGAAATACGCTATAACGTCATCCCATATAACGTTATACGTTATAACGTCATTCCATATAACGTAATTCGGTATAACGTCATACCATATAACCTATTACGTTATAACGTCATACCATATAACCTATTTCGTTATAACGTCATCCCATATAACGTAATACGTTATAACGTCATCCCATATAACGAAATACGTTATAACGTCATCCCATATAACTTAATACGTTATAACGTCATCCCATATAACGTAATTCGGTATAACCTCATACCATATAACCTATTACGTTATAACGTCATACCATATAACCTATTACGTTATAAGGTCATACCATATAACCTATTACGTTATAACGTCATCCCATATAACGCAATACGTTATAACGTCGTCCCACGTAACGTAATACGTTATAACGTCATCCCATATTACGTAATACGTTATAACGTCATCCTCTATAACGTAATACGTTATAACGTCATCCCATATAACGTAATACGGTATAACGACATCCCATATAACGAAATACGTTATAAGGTCATCCCATATAACGTAATACGTTATAACGTCATCCCATATAACCTATTACGTTATAACGTCATCCCATATAACGCAATACGTTACAACGTCATATCATATAACTTATTTACGTTATAACGTCATACCATATAACGTATTACGTTATACCGTCATACCATATAAAATATTATGTTATAACATCACACCATATAACGTAATACGTTATAACGTTATACCATATAACCTATTACGTTATAACGTCAGCCCATATAACGTAATATGTTATAACGTCACCCCATAAAACGTAATACGTTATAACGTCATCCCATATAACGTAATACGGTATAACGTCATACCATATAACCTATTTACGTTATAACGTCATACCATATAACCTATTACGTTATAACGTCATACCATATAAAATATTATGTTATAACATCACACCATATAACGTAATATGTTATAACGTTATACCACAAAACCTATTACGTTACAACGTCATCCCAGATAACGTAATACGTTATAACGTCACCCCATAAAACGTAATACGTTATAACGTCATCCCATATAACGTATTACGTTATACCGTCATACCATGTAAAATATTATGTTATAACGTCACACCATATAACGTAATGCATTATAACGTCATCCCATATAACGTAATACGTTATAACGTCATCCCATATAACGCAGTACGTTATAACGTCATCCCATATAACGTAATACGTTATAACGTCATCCCATATAACGAAATACGTTATAATGTCATCCCATATAACGTAATACGTTATAACGTCATCCCATATAACCTATTACGTTATAACGTCATCCCATATAACGCAATACGTTATAACGTCGTCCCACATAACGTAATACGTTATAACGTCATCCCATATTACGTAATACGTTATAACGTCATCACATATAACGAAATACGTTACAACGTTATCCCATATAACGTAATACGTTATAACGTCATCCCATATTACGTAATACGTTATAACGTCATCACATATAACGAAATACGTTAATACGTCATCCCATATAACGTAATACGTTATAATGTCATCCCATATAACGTAATATGGTATAACGTCATACCATATAACGTAATACCGTATAACGTCATATCATATAACCTATTTACGTTATAACGTCATACCATATAACCTAATACGTTATAACGTCATCCCATATAACGCAATACGTTATAACGTCGTCCCACATAACGTAATACGTTATAACGTCATCCCATATTACGTAATACGTTATAACGTCATCACATATAACGAAATACGTTAATACGTCATCCCATATAACTTAATACGTTATAACGTCATCCCATATAACGTAATTCGGTATAACGTCATACCATATAACCTATTACGTTATAACGGCATGCCATATAACCTATTACGTTATAACGGCATACCATATAACGTAATACGTTACAACGTTATACCATATAACCTATTACGTTATAACGTCAGCCCATATAACGTAATATGTTATAACGTCACCCCATAAAACGTAATACGTTATAACGTCATCCCATATAACGTAATACGGTATAACGTCATACCATATAACCTATTTACGTTATAACGTCATACCATATAACCTATTACGTTATAACGTCATACCATATAAAATAATATGTTATAACGTCATCCCATGTAACGTAATACGTTATAACGTCATCACATATAACGAAATACGTTATAACGTCATCCCATATAACGTAATACGTTATAACGTCGTCCCATATAACGTAATACGTTATAACGTCGTCCCACATAACGTAATACGTTATAACGTCATCCCATATTACGTAATACGTTATAACGTCGTCCCATATAACGAAATACGTTATAACGTCATCCCATATAACGTAATACGTTATAACGTCATCCCATATAACGTAATTCGGTATAACGTCATACCATATAACCTATTTACGTTATAACGTCATACCATATAACGAAATACGTTATAACGTCATCCCATATAACGTAATTCGGTATAACGTCATATCATATAACCTATTGCGTTATAACGTCATACCATATAACCTATTTCGTTATAACGTCATCCCATATAACGTAATACGTTATAACGTCGTCCCACATAACGTGATACGTTATAACGTCATCCCATATTACGTAATACGTTATAACGTCGTCCCATATAACGAAATACGTTATAACGTCATCCCATATAACTTAATACGTTATAACGTCATCCCATATAACGTAATTCGGTATAACCTCATACCATATTACGTAATACGTTATAACGTCATCCCATATGACGAAATACGCTATAACGTCATCCCATATAACGTTATACGTTATAACGTCATTCCATATAACGTAATTCGGTATAACGTCATACCATATAACCTATTACGTTATAACGTCATACCATATAACCTATTTCGTTATAACGTCATCCCATATAACGTAATACGTTATAACGTCATCCCATATAACGAAATACGTTATAACGTCATCCCATATAACTTAATACGTTATAACGTCATCCCATATAACGTAATTCGGTATAACCTCATACCATATAACCTATTACGTTATAACGTCATACCATATAACCTATTACGTTATAAGGTCATACCATATAACCTATTACGTTATAACGTCATCCCATATAACGCAATACGTTATAACGTCGTCCCACGTAACGTAATACGTTATAACGTCATCCCATATTACGTAATACGTTATAACGTCATCCTCTATAACGTAATACGTTATAACGTCATCCCATATAACGTAATACGGTATAACGACATCCCATATAACGAAATACGTTATAAGGTCATCCCATATAACGTAATACGTTATAACGTCATCCCATATAACCTATTACGTTATAACGTCATCCCATATAACGCAATACGTTACAACGTCATATCATATAACTTATTTACGTTATAACGTCATACCATATAACGTATTACGTTATACCGTCATACCATATAAAATATTATGTTATAACATCACACCATATAACGTAATACGTTATAACGTTATACCATATAACCTATTACGTTATAACGTCAGCCCATATAACGTAATATGTTATAACGTCACCCCATAAAACGTAATACGTTATAACGTCATCCCATATAACGTAATACGGTATAACGTCATACCATATAACCTATTTACGTTATAACGTCATACCATATAACCTATTACGTTATAACGTCATACCATATAAAATATTATGTTATAACATCACACCATATAACGTAATATGTTATAACGTTATACCACAAAACCTATTACGTTACAACGTCATCCCAGATAACGTAATACGTTATAACGTCACCCCATAAAACGTAATACGTTATAACGTCATCCCATATAACGTATTACGTTATACCGTCATACCATGTAAAATATTATGTTATAACGTCACACCATATAACGTAATGCATTATAACGTCATCCCATATAACGTAATACGTTATAACGTCATCCCATATAACGCAGTACGTTATAACGTCATCCCATATAACGTAATACGTTATAACGTCATCCCATATAACGAAATACGTTATAATGTCATCCCATATAACGTAATACGTTATAACGTCATCCCATATAACCTATTACGTTATAACGTCATCCCATATAACGCAATACGTTATAACGTCGTCCCACATAACGTAATACGTTATAACGTCATCCCATATTACGTAATACGTTATAACGTCATCACATATAACGAAATACGTTACAACGTTATCCCATATAACGTAATACGTTATAACGTCATCCCATATAACGTAATTCGGTATAACGTCATACCATATAACCTATTGCGTTATAAAGTCATACCATATAACCTATTTCGTTATGACGTCATCCAATATAACGTAATACGTTATAACGTCATCCCGCATAACGTAATTCGTTATAACGTCATCCCATATTACGTAATACGTTATAACGTCATCCCATATAACGAAATACGTTATAACGTCATCCCATATAACGTAATACGTTATAACGTCATCCCATATAACGTAATTCGGTATAACGTCATCCCATATAACGTAATACGTTATAACGTCATCCCATATAACGTAATTCGGTATAACGACATGCCATATAACCTGTTGCGTTATAAAGTCATACCATATAACCTATTTCGTTATGACGTCATCCAATATAACGTAATACGTTATAACGTCGTCCCACATAACGTAATACGTTATAACGTCATATCATATAACGTAATACGTTATAACGTCATCCCATATAACGCAGTACGTTATAACGTCATCCCATATAACGTAATACGTTATAACGTCATCCCATATAACGAAATACGTTATAATGTCATCCCATATAACGTAATACGTTATAACGTCATCCCATATAACCTATTACGTTATAACGTCATCCCATATAACGCAATACGTTATAACGTCGTCCCACATAACGTAATTCGGTATAACGTCATACCATATAACCTATTGCGTTATAAAGTCATACCATATAACCTATTTCGTTAGGACGTCATCCAATATAACGTAATACGTTATAACGTCATCCCGCATAACGTAATTCGTTATAACGTCATCCCATATTACGTAATACGTTATAAAGTCATCCCATATAACGTATTACGTTATACCGTCATACCATGTAAAATATTATGTTATAACGTCACACCATATAACGTAATGCATTATAACGTCATCCCATATAACGTAATACGTTATAACGTCACACCATATAACGTAATACATTATAACGTCATCCCATATAACGTAATACGTTATAACGTCATCCCATATAACGCAGTACGTTATAACGTCATCCCATATAACGTAATACGTTATAACGTCATCCCATATAACGAAATACGTTATAATGTCATCCCATATAACGTAATACGTTATAACGTCATCCCATATAACCTATTACGTTATAACGTCATCCCATATAACGCAATACGTTATAACGTCGTCCCACATAACGTAATTCGGTATAACGTCATACTATATAACCTATTGCGTTATAAAGTCATACCATATAACCTATTTCGTTATGACGTCATCCAATATAACGTAATACGTTATAACGTCATCCCGCATAACGTAATTCGTTATAACGTCATCCCATATTACGTAATACGTTATAAAGTCATCCCATATAACGTATTACGTTATACCGTCATACCATGTAAAATATTATGTTATAACGTCACACCATATAACGTAATACATTATAACGTGATCCCATATAACGTAATACGTTATAACGTCATCCCATATAACGCAGTACGTTATAACGTCATTACATATAACGTAATACGTTATAACGTCATCCCATATAACGAAATACGTTATAATGTCATCCCATATAACGTAATACGTTATAACGTCATCCCATATAACCTATTACGTTATAACGTCATCCCATATAACGCAATACGTTATAACGTCGTCCCACATAACGTAATACATTATAACGTCACCCCATATTACGTAATACGTTATAACGTCATCCTCTATAACGTAATACGTTATAACGTCATCCCATATAACGTAATACGTTATAACGTCATCCCATATAACGTAATACGTTATAATGTCATCCCATATAACGTAATATGGTATAACGTCATACCATATAACGTAATACCGTATAACGTCATATCATATAACCTATTTACGTTATAACGTCATACCATATAACCTAATACGTTATAACGTCATCCCATATAACGCAATACGTTATAACGTCGTCCCACATAACGTAATACGTTATAACGTCATCCCATATTACGTAATACGTTATAACGTCATCACATATAACGAAATACGTTAATACGTCATCCCATATAACTTAATAAGTTATAACGTCATCCCATATAACGTAATTCGGTATAACGTCATACCATATAACCTATTACGTTATAACGGCATGCCATATAACCTATTACGTTATAACGGCATACCATATAACGTAATACGTTACAACGTTATACCATATAACCTATTACGTTATAACGTCAGCCCATATAACGTAATATGTTATAACGTCACCACATAAAACGTAATACGTTATAACGTCATCCCATATAACGTAATACGGTATAACGTCGTCCCACATAACGTAATACGTTATAACGTCATCCCATATTACGTAATACGTTATAACGTCATCACATATAACGAAATACGTTAATACGTCATCAAATATAACTTAATAAGTTATAACGTCATCCCATATAACGTAATTCGGTATAACGTCATACCATATAACCTATTACGTTATAACGGCATGCCATATAACCTATTACGTTATAACGTCATCCCATATAACGAAATACGCTATAACGTCATCCCATATAACGTTATACGTTATAACGTCATTCCATATAACGTAATTCGGTATAACGTCATACCATATAACCTATTACGTTATAACGTCATACCATATAACCTATTTCGTTATAACGTCATCCCATATAACGTAATACGTTATAACGTCATCCCATATAACGAAATACGTTATAACGTCATCCCATATAACTTAATACTTTATAACGTCATCCCATATAACGTAATTCGGTATAACCTCATACCATATAACCTATTACGTTATAACGTCATACCATATAACCTATTACGTTATAAGGTCATACCGTATAACCTATTACGTTATAACGTCATCCCATATAACGCAATACGTTATAACGTCGTCCCACGTAACGTAATACGTTATAACGTCATCCCATATTACGTTATACGTTATAACGTCATCCTCTATAACGTAATACGTTATAACGTCGTCCCATATAACGTAATACGTTATAACGTCATCCCATATAAGGAAATACGTTATAATGTCATCCCATATAACGTAATACGTTATAACATCATCCCATATAACCTATTACGTTATAACGTCATCCCATATAACGCAATACGTTATAACGTCGTCCCACATAACGTAATACGTTATAACGTCATCCCATATTACATAATACGTTATAACGTCATCCTCTATAACGTAATACGTTATAACGCCATCCCATATAACGTAATACGTTATAACGTCATCCCATATAACGAAATACGTTATAAGGTCATCCCATATAACGTAATACGTTATAACGTCATCCCATATAACCTATTTACGTTATAACGTCATACCATATAACGTATTACGTTATACCGTCATACCATATAAAATATTATGTTATAACGTCACACCATATAACGTAATACGTTATAACGTTATACCATATAACCTATTACGTTATAACGTCAGCCCATATAACGTAATATGTTATAACGTCACCCCATAAAACGTAATACGTTATAACGTCATCCCATATAAAGTAATACGGTATAACGTCATACCATATAACCTATTTACGTTATAACGTCATACCATATAACCTATTACGTTATAACGTCATACCATATAAAATATTATGTTGTAACATCACACCATATAACGTAATATGTCATAACGTTATACCACAAAACCTATTACGTTATAACGTCATCCCAGATAACGTAATGCGTTATAACGTCACCCCATAAAACGTAATACGTTATAAAGTCATCCCATATAACGTATTACGTTATACCGTCATACCATGTAAAATATTATGTTATAACGTCACACCATATAACGTAATACATTATAACGTGATCCCATATAACGTAATACGTTATAACGTCATCCCATATAACGCAGTACGTTATAACGTCATTACATATAACGTAATACGTTATAACGTCATCCCATATAACGAAATACGTTATAATGTCATCCATATAACGTAATACGTTATAACGTCATCCCATATAACCTATTACGTTATAACGTCATCCCATATAACGCAATACGTTATAACGTCGTCCCACATAACGTAATACGTTATAACGTCACCCCATATTACGTAATACGTTATAACGTCATCCTCTATAACGTAATACGTTGTAACGTCATCCCATATAACGTAATACGTTATAACGTCATCCCATATAACGTAATACGTTATAATGTCATCCCATATAACGTAATATGGTATAACGTCATACCATATAACGTAATACCGTATAACGTCATATCATATAACCTATTTACGTTATAACGTCATACCATATAACCTAATACGTTATAACGTCATCCCATATAACGCAATACGTTATAACGTCGTCCCACATAACGTAATACGTTATAACGTCATCCCATATTACGTAATACGTTATAACGTCATCACATATAACGAAATACGTTAATACGTCATCCCATATAACTTAATAAGTTATAACGTCATCCCATATAACGTAATTCGGTATAACGTCATACCATATAACCTATTACGTTATAACGGCATGCCATATAACGTAATACGTTATAACGTCGTCCCACATAACGTAATACGTTATAACGTCATCCCATATTACGTAATACGTTATAACGTCGTCCCATATAACGAAATACGTTATAACGTCATCCCATATAACGTAATACGTTATAACGTCATCCCATATAACGTAATTCGGTATATCGTCATACCATATAACCTATTTACGTTATAACGTCATACCATATAACGAAATACGTTATAACGTCATCCCATATAACGTAATTCGGTATAACGTCATATCATATAACCTATTGCGTTATAACGTCATACCATATAACCTATTTCGTTATAACGTCATCCCATATAACGTAATACGTTATAACGTCGTCCCACATAACGTGATACGTTATAACGTCATCCCATATTACGTAATACGTTATAACGTCGTCCCATATAACGAAATACGTTATAACGTCATCCCATATAACTTAATACGTTATAACGTCATCCCATATAACGTAATTCGGTATAACCTCATACCATATTACGTAATACGTTATAACGTCATCCCATATGACGAAATACGCTATAACGTCATCCCATATAACGTTATACGTTATAACGTCATTCCATATAACGTAATTCGGTATAACGTCATACCATATAACCTATTACGTTATAACGTCATACCATATAACCTATTTCGTTATAACGTCATCCCATATAACGTAATACGTTATAACGTCATCCCATATAACGAAATACGTTATAACGTCATCCCATATAACTTAATACGTTATAACGTCATCCCATATAACGTAATTCGGTATAACCTCATACCATATAACCTATTACGTTATAACGTCATACCATATAACCTATTACGTTATAAGGTCATACCATATAACCTATTACGTTATAACGTCATCCCATATAACGCAATACGTTATAACGTCGTCCCACGTAACGTAATACGTTATAACGTCATCCCATATTACGTAATACGTTATAACGTCATCCTCTATAACGTAATACGTTATAACGTCATCCCATATAACGTAATACGGTATAACGTCATCCCATATAACGAAATACGTTATAAGGTCATCCTATATAACGTAATACGTTATAACGTCATCCCATATAACTTAATACGTTATAACGTCATCCCATATAACGTAATTCGGTATAACCTCATACCATATAACCTATTACGTTATAACGTCATACCATATAACCTATTACGTTATAAGGTCATACCATATAACCTATTACGTTATAACGTCATCCCATATAACGCAATACGTTATGACGTCGTCCCACGTAACGTAATACGTTATAACGTCATCCCATATTACGTAATACGTTATAACGTCATCCTCTATAACGTAATACGTTATAACGTCATCCCATATAACGTAATTCGGTATAACGTCATCCCATATAACGTAATACGTTATAACGTCATCCCATATAACGTAATTCGGTATAACGACATGCCATATAACCTGTTGCGTTATAAAGTCATACCATATAACCTATTTCGTTATGACGTCATCCAATATAACGTAATACGTTATAACGTCGTCCCACATAACGTAATACGTTATAACGTCATATCATATAACGCAATACGTTATAACGTCATCCCATATAACGCAGTACGTTATAACGTCATCCCATATAACGTAATACGTTATAACGTCATCCCATATAACGAAATACGTTATAATGTCATCCCATATAACGTAATACGTTATAACGTCATCCCATATAACCTATTACGTTATAACGTCATCCCATATAACGCAATACGTTATAACGTCGTCCCACATAACGTAATTCGGTATAACGTCATACCATATAACCTATTGCGTTATAAAGTCATACCATATAACCTATTTCGTTATGACGTCATCCAATATAACGTAATACGTTATAACGTCATCCCGCATAACGTAATTCGTTATAACGTCATCCCATATTACGTAATACGTTATAAAGTCATCCCATATAACGTATTACGTTATACCGTCATACCATGTAAAATATTATGTTATAACGTCACACCATATAACGTAATGCATTATAACGTCATCCCATATAACGTAATACGTTATAACGTCACACCATATAACGTAATACATTATAACGTCATCCCATATAACGTAATACGTTATAACGTCATCCCATTTAACGCAGTACGTTATAACGTCATCCCATATAACGTAATACGTTATAACGTCATCCCATATAACGAAATACGTTATAATGTCATCCCATATAACGTAATACGTTATAACGTCATCCCATATAACCTATTACGTTATAACGTCATCCCATATAACGCAATACGTTATAACGTCGTCCCACATAACGTAATTCGGTATAACGTCATACCATATAACCTATTGCGTTATAAAGTCATACCATATAACCTATTTCGTTATGACGTCATCCAATATAACGTAATACGTTATAACGTCATCCCGCATAACGTAATTCGTTATAACGTCATCCCATATTACGTAATACGTTATAAAGTCATCCCATATAACGTATTACGTTATACCGTCATACCATGTAAAATATTATGTTATAACGTCACACCATATAACGTAATACATTATAACGTGATCCCATATAACGTAATACGTTATAACGTCATCCCATATAACGCAGTACGTTATAACGTCATTACATATAACGTAATACGTTATAACGTCATCCCATATAACGAAATACGTTATAACGTCGTCCCACGTAACGTAATACGTTATAACGTCATCCCATATAACCTATTACGTTATAACGTCATCCCATATAACGCAATACGTTATAACGTCGTCCCACATAACGTAATACGTTATAACGTCACCCCATATTACCTAATACGTTATAACGTCATCCTCTATAACGTAATACGTTATAACGTCATCCCATATAACGTAATACGTTATAACGTCATCCCATATAACGTAATACGTTATAATGTCATCCCATATAACGTAATATGGTATAACGTCATACCATATAACGTAATACCGTATAACGTCATATCATATAACCTATTTACGTTATAACGTCATACCATATAACCTAATACGTTATAACGTCATCCCATATAACGCAATACGTTATAACGTCGTCCCACATAACGTAATACGTTATAACGTCATCCCATATTACGTAATACGTTATAACGTCATCACATATAACGAAATACGTTAATACGTCATCCCATATAACTTAATAAGTTATAACGTCATCCCATATAACGTAATTCGGTATAACGTCATACCATATAACCTATTACGTTATAACGGCATGCCATATAACGTAATACGTTATAACGTCGTCCCACATAACGTAATACGTTATAACGTCATCCCATATTACGTAATACGTTATAACGTCGTCCCATATAACGAAATACGTTATAACGTCATCCCATATAACGTAATACGTTATAACGTCATCCCATATAACGTAATTCGGTATATCGTCATACCATATAACCTATTTACGTTATAACGTCATACCATATAACGAAATACGTTATAACGTCATCCCATATAACGTAATTCGGTATAACGTCATACCATATAACCTATTACGTTATAACGTCATACCATATAACCTATTTCGTTATAACGTCATCCCATATAACGTAATACGTTATAACGTCATCCCATATAACGAAATACGTTATAACGTCATCCCATATAACTTAATACGTTATAACGTCATCCCATATAACGTAATTCGGTATAACCTCATACCATATAACCTATTACGTTATAACGTCATACCATATAACCTATTACGTTATAAGGTCATACCATATAACCTATTACGTTATAACGTCATCCCATATAACGCAATACGTTATAACGTCGTCCCACGTAACGTAATACGTTATAACGTCATCCCATATTACGTAATACGTTATAACGTCATCCTCTATAACGTAATACGTTATAACGTCATCCCATATAACGTAATACGGTATAACGTCATCCCATATAACGAAATACGTTATAAGGTCATCCCATATAACGTAATACGTTATAACGTCATCCCATATAACTTAATACGTTATAACGTCATCCCATATAACGTAATTCGGTATAACCTCATACCATATAACCTATTACGTTATAACGTCATACCATATAACCTATTACGTTATAAGGTCATACCATATAACCTATTACGTTATAACGTCATCCCATATAACGCAATACGTTATGACGTCGTCCCACGTAACGTAATACGTTATAACGTCATCCCATATTACGTAATACGTTATAACGTCATCCTCTATAACGTAATACGTTATAACGTCATCCCATATAACGTAATTCGGTATAACGTCATCCCATATAACGTAATACGTTATAACGTCATCCCATATAACGTAATTCGGTATAACGACATGCCATATAACCTGTTGCGTTATAAAGTCATACCATATAACCTATTTCGTTATGACGTCATCCAATATAACGTAATACGTTATAACGTCGTCCCACATAACGTAATACGTTATAACGTCATATCATATAACGCAATACGTTATAACGTCATCCCATATAACGCAGTACGTTATAACGTCATCCCATATAACGTAATACGTTAGAACGTCATCCCATATAACGAAATACGTTATAATGTCATCCCATATAACGTAATACGTTATAACGTCATCCCATATAACCTATTACGTTATAACGTCATCCCATATAACGCAATACGTTATAACGTCGTCCCACATAACGTAATTCGGTATAACGTCATACCATATAACCTATTGCGTTATAAAGTCATACCATATAACCTATTTCGTTATGACGTCATCCAATATAACGTAATACGTTATAACGTCATCCCGCATAACGTAATTCGTTATAACGTCATCCCATATTACGTAATACGTTATAAAGTCATCCCATATAACGTATTACGTTATACCGTCATACCATGTAAAATATTATGTTATAACGTCACACCATATAACGTAATGCATTATAACGTCATCCCATATAACGTAATACGTTATAACGTCACACCATATAACGTAATACATTATAACGTCATCCCATATAACGTAATACGTTATAACGTCATCCCATTTAACGCAGTACGTTATAACGTCATCCCATATAACGTAATACGTTATAACGTCATCCCATATAACGAAATACGTTATAATGTCATCCCATATAACGTAATACGTTATAACGTCATCCCATATAACCTATTACGTTATAACGTCATCCCATATAACGCAATACGTTATAACGTCGTCCCACATAACGTAATTCGGTATAACGTCATACCATATAACCTATTGCGTTATAAAGTCATACCATATAACCTATTTCGTTATGACGTCATCCAATATAACGTAATACGTTATAACGTCATCCCGCATAACGTAATTCGTTATAACGTCATCCCATATTACGTAATACGTTATAAAGTCATCCCATATAACGTATTACGTTATACCGTCATACCATGTAAAATATTATGTTATAACGTCACACCATATAACGTAATACATTATAACGTGATCCCATATAACGTAATACGTTATAACGTCATCCCATATAACGCAGTACGTTATAACGTCATTACATATAACGTAATACGTTATAACGTCATCCCATATAACGAAATACGTTATAACGTCGTCCCACGTAACGTAATACGTTATAACGTCATCCCATATAACCTATTACGTTATAACGTCATCCCATATAACGCAATACGTTATAACGTCGTCCCACATAACGTAATACGTTATAACGTCACCCCATATTACCTAATACGTTATAACGTCATCCTCTATAACGTAATACGTTATAACGTCATCCCATATAACGTAATACGTTATAACGTCATCCCATATAACGTAATACGTTATAATGTCATCCCATATAACGTAATATGGTATAACGTCATACCATATAACGTAATACCGTATAACGTCATATCATATAACCTATTTACGTTATAACGTCATACCATATAACCTAATACGTTATAACGTCATCCCATATAACGCAATACGTTATAACGTCGTCCCACATAACGTAATACGTTATAACGTCATCCCATATTACGTAATACGTTATAACGTCATCACATATAACGAAATACGTTAATACGTCATCCCATATAACTTAATAAGTTATAACGTCATCCCATATAACGTAATTCGGTATAACGTCATACCATATAACCTATTACGTTATAACGGCATGTCATATAACCTATTACGTTATAACGGCATACCATATAACGTAATACGTTACAACGTTATACCATATAACCTATTACGTTATAACGTCAGCCCATATAACGTAATATGTTATAACGTCACCACATAAAACGTAATACGTTATAACGTCATCCCATATAACGTAATACGGTATAACGTCGTCCCACATAACGTAATACGTTATAACGTCATCCCATATTACGTAATACGTTATAACGTCATCACATATAACGAAATACGTTAATACGTCATCCCATATAACTTAATAAGTTATAACGTCATCCCATATAACGTAATTCGGTATAACGTCATACCATATAACCTATTACGTTATAACGGCATGCCATATAACGTAATACGTTATAACGTCGTCCCACATAACGTAATACGTTATAACGTCATCCCATATTACGTAATACGTTATAACGTCGTCCCATATAACGAAATACGTTATAACGTCATCCCATATAACGTAATACGTTATAACGTCATCCCATATAACGTAATTCGGTATAACGTCATACCATATAACCTATTTACGTTATAACGTCATACCATATAACGAAATACGTTATAACGTCATCCCATATAACGTAATTCGGTATAACGTCATATCATATAACCTATTGCGTTATAACGTCATACCATATAACCTATTTCGTTATAACGTCATCCCATTTAACGTAATACGTTATAACGTCGTCCCACATAACGTGATACGTTATAACGTCATCCCATATTACGTAATACGTTATAACGTCGTCCCATATAACGAAATACGTTATAACGTCATCCCATATAACTTAATACGTTATAACGTCATCCCATATAACGTAATTCGGTATAACCTCATACCATATTACGTAATACGTTATAACGTCATCCCATATGACGAAATACGCTATAACGTCATCCCATATAACGTTATACGTTATAACGTCATTCCATATAACGTAATTCGGTATAACGTCATACCATATAACCTATTACGTTATAACGTCATACCATATAACCTATTTCGTTATAACGTCATCCCATATAACGTAATACGTTATAACGTCATCCCATATAACGAAATACGTTATAACGTCATCCCATATAACTTAATACGTTATAACGTCATCCCATATAACGTAATTCGGTATAACCTCATACCATATAACCTATTACGTTATAACGTCATACCATATAACCTATTACGTTATAAGGTCATACCATATAACCTATTACGTTATAACGTCATCCCATATAACGCAATACGTTATAACGTCGTCCCACGTAACGTAATACGTTATAACGTCATCCCATATTACGTAATACGTTATAACGTCATCCTCTATAACGTAATACGTTATAACGTCATCCCATATAACGTAATACGGTATAACGTCATCCCATATAACGAAATACGTTATAAGGTCATCCCATATAACGTAATACGTTATAACGTCATCCCATATAACTTAATACGTTATAACGTCATCCCATATAACGTAATTCGGTATAACCTCATACCATATAACCTATTACGTTATAACGTCATACCATATAACCTATTACGTTATAAGGTCATACCATATAACCTATTACGTTATAACGTCATCCCATATAACGCAATACGTTATAACGTCGTCCCACGTAACGTAATACGTTATAACGTCATCCCATATTACGTAATACGTTATAACGTCATCCTCTATAACGTAATACGTTATAACGTCATCCCATATAACGTAATTCGGTATAACGTCATCCCATATAACGTAATACGTTATAACGTCATCCCATATAACGTAATTCGGTATAACGACATGCCATATAACCTGTTGCGTTATAAAGTCATACCATATAACCTATTTCGTTATGACGTCATCCAATATAACGTAATACGTTATAACGTCGTCCCACATAACGTAATACGTTATAACGTCATATCATATAACGTAATACGTTATAACGTCATCCCATATAACGCAGTACGTTATAACGTCATCCCATATAACGTAATACGTTATAACGTCATCCCATATAACGAAATACGTTATAATGTCATCCCATATAACGTAATACGTTATAACGTCATCCCATATAACCTATTACGTTATAACGTCATCCCATATAACGCAATACGTTATAACGTCGTCCCACATAACGTAATTCGGTATAACGTCATACCATATAACCTATTGCGTTATAAAGTCATACCATATAACCTATTTCGTTATGACGTCATCCAATATAACGTAATACGTTATAACGTCATCCCGCATAACGTAATTCGTTATAACGTCATCCCATATTACGTAATACGTTATAAAGTCATCCCATATAACGTATTACGTTATACCGTCATACCATGTAAAATATTATGTTATAACGTCACACCATATAACGTAATGCATTATAACGTCATCCCATATAACGTAATACGTTATAACGTCACACCATATAACGTAATACATTATAACGTCATCCCATATAACGTAATACGTTATAACGTCATCCCATATAACGCAGTACGTTATAACGTCATCCCATATAACGTAATACGTTATAACGTCATCCCATATAACGAAATACGTTATAATGTCATCCCATATAACGTAATACGTTATAACGTCATCCCATATAATCTATTACGTTATAACGTCATCCCATATAACGCAATACGTTATAACGTCGTCCCACATAACGTAATTCGGTATAACGTCATACCATATAACCTATTGCGTTATAAAGTCATACCATATAACCTATTTCGTTATGACGTCATCCAATATAACGTAATACGTTATAACGTCATCCCGCATAACGTAATTCGTTATAACGTCATCCCATATTACGTAATACGTTATAAAGTCATCCCATATAACGTATTACGTTATACCGTCATACCATGTAAAATATTATGTTATAACGTCACACCATATAACGTAATACATTATAACGTGATCCCATATAACGTAATACGTTATAACGTCATCCCATATAACGCAGTACGTTATAACGTCATTACATATAACGTAATACGTTATAACGTCATCCCATATAACGAAATACGTTATAACGTCGTCCCACGTAACGTAATACGTTATAACGTCATCCCATATAACCTATTACGTTATAACGTCATCCCATATAACGCAATACGTTATAACGTCGTCCCACATAACGTAATACGTTATAACGTCACCCCATATTACGTAATACGTTATAACGTCATCCTCTATAACGTAATACGTTATAACGTCATCCCATATAACGTAATACGTTATAACGTCATCCCATATAACGTAATACGTTATAATGTCATCCCATATAACGTAATATGGTATAACGTCATACCATATAACGTAATACCGTATAACGTCATATCATATAACCTATTTACGTTATAACGTCATACCATATAACCTAATACGTTATAACGTCATCCCATATAACGCAATACGTTATAACGTCGTCCCACATAACGTAATACGTTATAACGTCATCCCATATTACGTAATACGTTATAACGTCATCACATATAACGAAATACGTTAATACGTCATCCCATATAACTTAATAAGTTATAACGTCATCCCATATAACGTAATTCGGTATAACGTCATACCATATAACCTATTACGTTATAACGGCATGCCATATAACCTATTACGTTATAACGGCATACCATATAACGTAATACGTTACAACGTTATACCATATAACCTATTACGTTATAACGTCAGCCCATATAACGTAATATGTTATAACGTCACCACATAAAACGTAATACGTTATAACGTCATCCCATATAACGTAATACGGTATAACGTCGTCCCACATAACGTAATACGTTATAACGTCATCCCATATTACGTAATACGTTATAACGTCATCACATATAACGAAATACGTTAATACGTCATCCCATATAACTTAATAAGTTATAACGTCATCCCATATAACGTAATTCGGTATAACGTCATACCATATAACCTATTACGTTATAACGGCATGCCATATAACCTATTACGTTATAACGTCATCCCATATAACGAAATACGCTATAACGTCATCCCATATAACGTTATACGTTATAACGTCATTCCATATAACGTAATTCGGTATAACGTCATACCATATAACCTATTACGTTATAACGTCATACCATATAACCTATTTCGTTATAACGTCATCCCATATAACGTAATACGTTATAACGTCATCCCATATAACGAAATACGTTATAACGTCATCCCATATAACTTAATACTTTATAACGTCATCCCATATAACGTAATTCGGTATAACCTCATACCATATAACCTATTACGTTATAACGTCATACCATATAACCTATTACGTTATAAGGTCATACCGTATAACCTATTACGTTATAACGTCATCCCATATAACGCAATACGTTATAACGTCGTCCCACGTAACGTAATACGTTATAACGTCATCCCATATTACGTTATACGTTATAACGTCATCCTCTATAACGTAATACGTTATAACGTCGTCCCATATAACGTAATACGTTATAACGTCATCCCATATAAGGAAATACGTTATAATGTCATCCCATATAACGTAATACGTTATAACATCATCCCATATAACCTATTACGTTATAACGTCATCCCATATAACGCAATACGTTATAACGTCGTCCCACATAACGTAATACGTTATAACGTCATCCCATATTACATAATACGTTATAACGTCATCCTCTATAACGTAATACGTTATAACGCCATCCCATATAACGTAATACGTTATAACGTCATCCCATATAACGAAATACGTTATAAGGTCATCCCATATAACGTAATACGTTATAACGTCATCCCATATAACCTATTACGTTATAACGTCATCCCATATAACGCAATACGTTACAACGTCATATCATATAACCTATTTACGTTATAACGTCATACCATATAACGTATTACGTTATACCGTCATACCATATAAAATATTATGTTATAACGTCACACCATATAACGTAATACGTTATAACGTTATACCATATAACCTATTACGTTATAACGTCAGCCCATATAACGTAATATGTTATAACGTCACCCCATAAAACGTAATACGTTATAACGTCATCCCATATAAAGTAATACGGTATAACGTCATACCATATAACCTATTTACGTTATAACGTCATACCATATAACCTATTACGTTATAACGTCATACCATATAAAATATTATGTTGTAACATCACACCATATAACGTAATATGTCATAACGTTATACCACAAAACCTATTACGTTATAACGTCATCCCAGATAACGTAATGCGTTATAACGTCACCCCATAAAACGTAATACGTTATAAAGTCATCCCATATAACGTATTACGTTATACCGTCATACCATGTAAAATATTATGTTATAACGTCACACCATATAACGTAATACATTATAACGTGATCCCATATAACGTAATACGTTATAACGTCATCCCATATAACGCAGTACGTTATAACGTCATTACATATAACGTAATACGTTATAACGTCATCCCATATAACGAAATACGTTATAATGTCATCCATATAACGTAATACGTTATAACGTCATCCCATATAACCTATTACGTTATAACGTCATCCCATATAACGCAATACGTTATAACGTCGTCCCACATAACGTAATACGTTATAACGTCACCCCATATTACGTAATACGTTATAACGTCATCCTCTATAACGTAATACGTTATAACGTCATCCCATATAACGTAATACGTTATAACGTCATCCCATATAACGTAATACGTTATAATGTCATCCCATATAACGTAATATGGTATAACGTCATACCATATGACGAAATACGCTATAACGTCATCCCATATAACGTTATACGTTATAACGTCATTCCATATAACGTAATTCGGTATAACGTCATACCATATAACCTATTACGTTATAACGTCATACCATATAACCTATTTCGTTATAGCGTCATCCCATATAACGTAATACGTTATAACGTCATCCCATATAACGAAATACGTTATAACGTCATCCCATATAACGTTATACGTTATAACGTCATTCCATATAACGTAATTCGGTATAACGTCATACCATATAACCTATTTCGTTATAACGTCAGCCCATATAACGTAATACGTTATAACGTCATCCCATATAACGAAATACGTTATAACGTCATCCCATATAACTTAATACGTTATAACGTCATCCCATATAACGTAATTCGGTATAACCTCATACCATATAACCTATTACGTTATAACGTCATACCATATAACCTATTACGTTATAAGGTCATACCATATAACCTATTACGTTATAACGTCATCCCATATAACGCAATACGTTATAACGTCGTCCCACGTAACGTAATACGTTATAACGTCATCCCATATTACGTAATACGTTATAACGTCATCCTCTGTAACGTAATACGTTATAACGTCATCCCATATAACGTAATACGGTATAACGTCATCCCATATAACGAAATACGTTATAAGGTCATCCCATATAACGTAATACGTTATAACGTCATCCCATATAACCTATTACGTTATAACGTCATCCCATATAACGCAATACGTTACAACGTCATATCATATAACTTATTTACGTTATAACGTCATACCATATAACGTATTACGTTATACCGTCATACCATATAAAATATTATGTTATAACATCACACCATATAACGTAATACGTTATAACGTTATACCATATAACCTATTACGTTATAACGTCAGCCCATATAACGTAATATGTTATAACGTCACCCCATAAAACGTAATACGTTATAACGTCATCCCATATAACGTAATACGGTATAACGTCATACCATATAACCTATTTACGTTATAACGTCATACCATATAACCTATTACGTTATAACGTCATACCATATAAAATATTATGTTATAACATCACACCATATAACGTAATATGTTATAACGTTATACCACAAAACCTATTACGTTACAACGTCATCCCAGATAACGTAATACGTTATAACGTCACCCCATAAAACGTAATACGTTATAACGTCATCCCATATAACGTATTACGTTATACCGTCATACCATGTAAAATATTATGTTATAACGTCACACCATATAACGTAATGCATTATAACGTCATCCCATATAACGTAATACGTTATAACGTCATCCCATATAACGCAGTACGTTATAACGTCATCCCATATAACGTAATACGTTATAACGTCATCCCATATAACGAAATACGTTATAACGTCATCACATATAACGAAATACGTTACAACGTTATCCCATATAACGTAATACGTTATAACGTCATCCCATATAACGTAATTCGGTATAACGTCATACCATATAACCTATTGCGTTATAAAGTCATACCATATAACCTATTTCGTTATGACGTCATCCAATATAACGTAATACGTTATAGCGTCATCCCGCATAACGTAATTCGTTATAACGTCATCCCATATTACGTAATACGTTATAACGTCATCCCATATAACGAAATACGTTATAACGTCATCCCATATAACGTAATACGTTATAACGTCATCCCATATAACGTAATTCGGTATAACGTCATCCCATATAACGTAATACGTTATAACGTCATCCCATATAACGTAATTCGGTATAACGACATGCCATATAACCTGTTGCGTTATAAAGTCATACCATATAACCTATTTCGTTATGACGTCATCCAATATAACGTAATACGTTATAACGTCGTCCCACATAACGTAATACGTTATAACGTCATATCATATAACGTATTACGTTATATCGTCATACCATGTAAAATATTATGTTATAACCTCACACCATATAACGTAATACATTATAACGTCATCCCATATAACGTAATACGTTATAACGTCATCCCATATAACGCAGTACGTTATAACGTCGTCCCACATAACATAATACGTTATAACGTCATCCCATATTACGTTATGCGTTATAACGTCATCCTCTATAACGTAATACGTTATAACGTCATCCCATATAACGTAATACGTTATAACGTCATCCCATATAACGTAATACGTTATAACGTCATCCCATATAACGTAATTCGGTATAACGTCATACCATATAACCTATTCCGTTATAACGTCATACCATATAACCTATTTCGTTATAACGTCATCCCATGTAACGTAATACGTTATAACGTCATACCATATATCGTAATACGTTATAACGTCACACCACATAACGTGATACGTTATAACATCATGCCATATAACGTAATACGGTATAACGTCATACCATATATCCTATTTCGTTATAACGTCATCCCATATAACGTAATACGTTATAACGTCATACCATATAACGCAATACGTTATAACGTCGTCCCACATAGCGAAATACGTTATAACGTCATCCCATATTACGTAATACGTTATAACGTCATCCCATATAACGAAATACGCTATAACGTCATCCCATACAACGTTATACGTCATAACGTCATTCCATATAACGTAATTCGGTATAACGTCATACCATATAACCTATTACGTTATAACGTCATACCATATAACCTATTTCGTTATAGCGTCATCCCATATAACGTAATACGTTATAACGTCATCCCATATAACGAAATACGTTATAACGTCATCCCATATAACTTAATACGTTATAACGTCATCCCATATAACGTAATTCGGTATAACCTCATACCATATAACCTATTACGTTATAACGTCATACCATATAACCTATTACGTTATAACGTCATACCATATAACCTATTACGTTATAACGTCATCCCATATAACGCAATACGTTATAACGTCGTCCCACGTAACGTAATACGTTATAAAGTCATCCCATATTACGTTATGCGTTATAACGTCATCCTCTATAACGTAATACGTTATAACGTCATCCCATATAACGTAATACGTTATAACGTCATCCCATATAACGAAATACGTTATAATGTCATCCCATATAACGTAATACGTTATAACGTCATCCCATATTACGTAATACGTTATAACGTCATCCCATATTACTTAATACGTTATAACGTCATCCCACATAACGCAATACGTTATAACGTCGTCCCACATAACGTAATACGTTATAACGTCACCCCATATTACGTAATACGTTATAACGTCATCCTCTATAACGTAATACGTTATAACGTCATCCCATATAACGTAATACGTTATAACGTCATCCCATATAACGTAATACGTTATAATGTCATTCCATATAACGTAATATGGTATAACGTCATACCATATAACGTAATACGGTATAACGTCATATCATATAACCTATTTACGTTATAACGTCTTACCATATAACGTATTACGTTATACCGTCATACCATATAAAATATTATGTTATAACGTCACACCATATAACGTAATACGTTATAACGTTATATCATATAACCTATTACGTTATAACGTCAGCCCATATAACGTAATATGTTATAACGTCACCCCATAAAACGTAATACGTTATAACGTCATCCCATATAACGTAATACGGTATAACGTCATACCATATAACCTATTTACGTTATAACGTCATACCATATAACCTATTACGTTATAACGTCATACCATGTAAAATTTTATGTTATAACATCACACCATATAACGTAATATGTTATAACGTTATACCACAAAACCTATTACGTTATAACGTCATCCCAGATAACGTAATACGTTATAACGTCACCCCATAAAACGTAATACGTTATAACGTCATCCCATATAACGTATTACGTTATACCGCCATACCATGTAAAATATTATGTTATAACGTCACACCATATAACGTAATACATTATAACGTCATCCCATATAACGTAATACGTTATAACGTCATCCCATATAACGCAGTACGTTATAACGTCGTAACACATAACATAGTACGTTATAACGTCATCCCATATTACGTAATACGTTATAACGTCATCCCATATAACGTAATACGGTATAACGTCATTCCATATAACCTATTTACGTTATAACGTCATACCATTTAACGTAATTCGGTATAACGTCATACCATATAACCTATTACGTTATAACGTCATACCATACAACCTATTTCGTTATAACGTCATTCCATATAACGTAATACTTTATAACGTCATCCCATATAACGCAATACGTTATAACGTCGTCCCACATAACGTAATACGTTATAACGTCATCCCATATTACGTAATACGTTATAACGTCATCACATATAACGAAATACGTTACAACGTTATCCCATATAACGTAATACGTTATAATGTCATCCCATATAACGTAATTCGGTATAACGTCATACCATATAACCTATTGCGTTATAAAGTCATACCATATAACCTATTTCGTTATGACGTCATCCAATATAACGTAATACGTTATAACGTCATCCCACATAACGTAATACGTTATAACGTCATATCATATAACGTATTACGTTATATCGTCATACCATGTAAAATATTATGTTATAACGTCACACCATATAACGTAATACATTATAACGTCATCCCATATAACGTAATACGTTATAACGTCATCCCATATAACGCAGTACGTTATAACGTCGTCCCACATAACATAATACGTTATAACGTCATCCCATATTACGTTATGCGTTATAACGTCATCCTCTATAACGTAATACGTTATAACGTCATCCCATATAACGTAATACGTTATAACGTCATCCCATATAACCTATTACGTTATAACGTCATCCCATATAACGCAATACGTTATAACGTCGTCCCACATAACGTAATACGTTATAACGTCATCCCATATTACGTAATACGTTATAACGTCATCCTCTATAACGTAATACGTTATAACGTCATCCCATATAACGTAATACGTTATAACGTCATCCCATATAACGAAATACGTTATAAGGTCATCCCATATAACGTAATACGTTATAACGTCATCCGATATAACCTATTACGTTATAACGTCATCCCATATAACGCAATACGTTACAACGTCATATCATATAACCTATTTACGTTATAACGTCATACCATATAACGTATTACGTTATACCGTCATACCATATAAAATATTATGTTATAACGTCACACCATATAACGTAATACGTTATAACGTTATACCATATAACCTATTACGTTGTAACGTCAGCGCATGTAACGTAATATGTTATAACGTCACCCCATAAAACGTAATACGTTAGAACGTCATCCCATATAACGTAATACGGTATAACGTCATACCATATAACCTATTTACGTTATAACGTCATACCATATAACCTAATACGTTATAACGTCATACCATATAAAATATTATGTTATAACATCACACCATATAACGTAATATGTTATAACGTTATACCACAAAACCTATTACGTTATAACGTCATCCCAGATAACGTAATACGTTATAACGTCACCCCATATAACGTAATTCGGTATAACGTCATCCCATATAACGTAATACGTTATAACGTCATCCCATATAACGTAATTCGGTAAAACGTCATACCATATAACCTGTTGCGTTACAAAGTCATACCATATAACCTATTTCGTTATGACGTCATCCAATATAACGTAATACGTTATAACGTCGTCCCACATAACGTAATACGTTATAACGTCATCCCGTATAACGTATTACGTTATATCGTCATACCATGTAAAATATTATGTCATAACGTCACACCATATAACGTAATACATTATAACGTCATCCCATATAACGTAATACGCTATAACGTCATCCCATATAACGTAATACGTTATAACGTCGTCCCATATAACGAAATACGTTATAACGTCATCCCATATAACGTAATACGTTATAACGTCATCCCATATAACGTAATTCGGTATAACGTCATACCATATAACCTATTTACGTTATAACGTCATACCATATAACGAAATACGTTATAACGTCATCCCATATAACGTAATATGTTATAACGTCACCCCATAAAACGTAATACGTTATAACGTCATCCCATATAACGTAATACGGTATAACGTCATACCATATAACCTATTTACGTTATAACGTCATACCATATAACCTATTACGTTATAACGTCATACCATATAAAATAATATGTTATAACGTCATCCCATGTAACGTAATACGTTATAACGTCATCACATATAACGAAATACGTTATAACGTCATCCCATATAACGTAATACGTTATAACGTCGTCCCATATAACGTAATACGTTATAACGTCGTCCCACATAACGTAATACGTTATAACGTCATCCCATATTACGTAATACGTTATAACGTCGTCCCATATAACGAAATACGTTATAACGTCATCCCATATAACGTAATACGTTATAACGTCATCCCATATAACGTAATTCGGTATAACGTCATACCATATAACCTATTTACGTTATAACGTCATACCATATAACGAAATACGTTATAACGTCATCCCATATAACGTAATTCGGTATAACGTCATATCATATAACCTATTGCGTTATAACGTCATACCATATAACCTATTTCGTTATAACGTCATCCCATATAACGTAATACGTTATAACGTCGTCCCACATAACGTGATACGTTATAACGTCATCCCATATTACGTGATACGTTATAACGTCGTCCCATATAACGAAAGACGTTATAACGTCATCCCATATAACGTAATACGTTATAACGTCATCCCATATAACGTAATTCGGTATAACGTCATACCATATAACCTATTCCGTTATAACGTCATACCATATAACCTATTTCGTTATAACGTCATCCCATGTAACGTAAAAAGTTATAACGTCATACCATATATCGTAATACGTTATAACGTCATCCCATATAACGCAATACGTTACAACGTCATATCATATAACTTATTTACGTTATAACGTCATACCATATAACGTATTACGTTATACCGTCATACCATATAAAATATTATGTTATAACATCACACCATATAACGTAATACGTTATAACGTTATACCATATAACCTATTACGTTATAACGTCAGCCCATATAACGTAATATGTTATAACGTCACCCCATAAAACGTAATACGTTATAACGTCATCCCATATAACGTAATACGGTATAACGTCATACCATATAACCTATTTACGTTATAACGTCATACCATATAACCTATTACGTTATAACGTCATACCATATAAAATATTATGTTATAACATCACACCATATAACGTAATATGTTATAACGTTATACCACAAAACCTATTACGTTACAACGTCATCCCAGATAACGTAATACGTTATAACGTCACCCCATAAAACGTAATACGTTATAACGTCATCCCATATAACGTATTACGTTATACCGTCATACCATGTAAAATATTATGTTATAACGTCACACCATATAACGTAATACATTATAACGTCATCCCATATAACGTAATACGTTATAACGTCATCCCATATAACGCAGTACGTTATAACGTCATCCCATATAACGTAATACGTTATAACGTCATCCCATATAACGAAATACGTTATAATGTCATCCCATATAACGTAATACGTTATAACGTCATCCCATATAACCTAATACGTTATAACGTCATCCCATATAACGCAATACGTTATAACGTCGTCCCACATAACGTAATACGTTATAACGTCATCCCATATTACGTAATACGTTATAACGTCATCACATATAACGAAATACGTTACAACGTTATCCCATATAACGTAATACGTTATAACGTCATCCCATATAACGTAATTCGGTATAACGTCATACCATATAACCTATTGCGTTATAAAGTCATACCATATAACCTATTTCGTTATGACGTCATCCAATATAACGTAATACGTTATAACGTCATCCCGCATAACGTAATTCGTTATAACGTCATCCCATATTACGTAATACGTTATAACGTCATCCCATATAACGAAATACGTTATAACGTCATCCCATATAACGTAATACGTTATAACGTCATCCCATATAACGTAATTCGGTATAACGTCATCCCATATAACGTAATACGTTATAACGTCATCCCATATAACGTAATTCGGTATAACGACATGCCATATAACCTGTTGCGTTATAAAGTCATACCATATAACCTATTTCGTTATGACGTCATCCAATATAACGTAATACGTTATAACGTCGTCCCACATAACGTAATACGTTATAACGTCATATCATATAACGTATTACGTTATATCGTCATACCATGTAAAATATTATGTTATAACGTCACACCATATAACGTAATACATTATAACGTTATCCCATATAACGTAATACGTTATAACGTCATCCCATATAACGCAGTACGTTATAACGTCGTCCCACATAACATAATACGTTATAACGTCATCCCATATTACGTTATGCGTTATAACGTCATCCTCTATAACGTAATACGTAATAACGTCATCCCATATAACGTAATACGTTATAACGTCATCCCATATAACGTAATACGTTATAACGTCATCCTATATAACGTAATTCGGTATAACGTCATAGCATATAACCTATTCCGTTATAACGTCATACCATATAACCTATTTCGTTACAACGTCATCCCATGTAACGTAATACGTTATAACGTCATACCATATATCGTAATACGTTATAACGTCACACCACATAACGTGATACGTTATAACATCATGCCATATAACGTAATACGGTATAACGTCATACCATATAACCTATTTCGTTATAACGTCATCCCATATAACGTAATACGTTATAACGTCATACCATATAACGCAATACGTTATAACGTCGTCCCACATAGCGAAATACGTTATAACGTCATCCCATATTACGTAATACGTTATAACGTCATCCCATATAACGAAATACGCTATAACGTCATCCCATACAACGTTATACGTCATAACGTCATTCCATATAACGTAATTCGGTATAACGTCATACCATATAACCTATTACGTTATAACGTCATACCATATAACCTATTTCGTTATAGCGTCATCCCATATAACGTAATACGTTATAACGTCATCCCATATAACGAAATACGTTATAACGTCATCCCATATAACGTAATACGTTATAACGTCATCCCATATAACGTAATTCGGTATAACGTCATACCATATAACCTATTGCGTTATAAAGTCATACCATATAACCTATTTCGTTATGACGTCATCCAATATAACGTAATACGTTATAACGTCATCCCGCATAACGTAATTCGTTATAACGTCATCCCATATTACGTAATACGTTATAACGTCATCCCATATAACGAAATACGTTATAACGTCATCCCATATAACGTAATACGTTATAACGTCATCCCATATAACGTAATTCGGTATAACGTCATCCCATATAACGTAATACGTTATAACGTCATCCCATATAACGTAATTCGGTATAACGACATGCCATATAACCTGTTGCGTTATAAAGTCATACCATATAACCTATTTCGTTATGACGTCATCCAATATAACGTAATACGTTATAACGTCGTCCCACATAACGTAATACGTTATAACGTCATATCATATAACGTATTACGTTATATCGTCATACCATGTAAAATATTATGTTATAACGTCACACCATATAACGTGATACATTATAACGTTATCCCATATAACGTAATACGTTATAACGTCATCCCATATAACGCAGTACGTTATAACGTCGTCCCACATAACATAATACGTTATAACGTCATCCCATATTACGTTATGCGTTATAACGTCATCCTCTATAACGTAATACGTTATAACGTCATCCCATATAACGTAATACGTTATAACGTCATCCCATATAACGTAATACGTTATAACGTCATCCTATATAACGTAATTCGGTATAACGTCATAGCATATAACCTATTCCGTTATAACGTCATACCATATAACCTATTTCGTTACAACGTCATCCCATGTAACGTAATACGTTATAACGTCATACCATATATCGTAATACGTTATAACGTCACACCACATAACGTGATACGTTATAACATCATGCCATATAACGTAATACGGTATAACGTCATACCATATAACCTATTTCGTTATAACGTCATCCCATATAACGTAATACGTTATAACGTCATACCATATAACGCAATACGTTATAACGTCGTCCCACATAGCGAAATACGTTATAACGTCATCCCATATTACGTAATACGTTATAACGTCATCCCATATAACGAAATACGCTATAACGTCATCCCATACAACGTTATACGTCATAACGTCATTCCATATAACGTAATTCGGTATAACGTCATACCATATAACCTATTACGTTATAACGTCATACCATATAACCTATTTCGTTATAGCGTCATCCCATATAACGTAATACGTTATAACGTCATCCCATATAACGAAATACGTTATAACGTCATCCCATATAACTTAATACGTTATAACGTCATCCCATATAACGTAATTCGGTATAACCTCATACCATATAACCTATTACGTTATAACGTCATACCATATAACCTATTACGTTATAACGTCATACCATATAACCTATTACGTTATAACGTCATCCCATATAACGCAATACGTTATAACGTCGTCCCACGTAACGTAATACGTTATAATGTCATCCCATATTACGTTATGCGTTATAACGTCATCCCCTATAACGTAATACGTTATAACGTCATCCCATATAACGTAATACGTTATAACGTCATCCCATATAACGAAATACGTTATAATGTCATCCCATATAACGTAATACGTTATAACGTCATCCCATATTACGTAATACGTTATAACGTCATCCCATATTACTTAATACGTTATAACGTCATCCCATATAACGTAATACGGTATAACGTCATACCATATAACCGATTTACGTTATAACGTCATACCATATAACGTAATACGTTATAACGTCATCCCATATAACGAAATACGTTATAATGTCATCGCATATAACGTAATACGTTATAACGTCATCCCATATTACGTAATACGTTATAACGTCATCCCATATTACTTAATACGTTATAACGTCATCCCATATAACGTAATACGGTATAACGTCATACCATATAACCTATTTACGTTATAACGTCATCCCATATAACGTAATTCGGTATAACGTCATACCATATAGCCTATTCCGTTATAACGTCATACCATATAACCTATTTCGTTATAACGTCATCCCATGTAACGTAATACGTTATAACGTCATACCATATATCGTAATACGTTCTAACGTCACACCACATAACGTGATACGTTATAACATCATGCCATATAACGTAATACGGTATAACGTCATACCATATAACCTATTACGTTATAACGTCATACCATATAACCTATTTCGTTATAACGTCATCCCATATAACGTAATACGTTATAACGTCATCCCATATAACGAAATACGTTATAACGTCATCCCATATAACGTAATACGTTATAACGTCATCCCATATAACGTAATTCGGTATAACCTATTACGTTATAACGTCATACCATATAACCTATTACGTTATAAGGTCATACCATATAACCTATTACGTTATAACGTCATCCCATATAACGCAATACGTTATAACGTCGTCCCACGTAACGTAATACGTTATAGCGTCATCCCATATAACGGAATACGTTATAACGTCATCCCATATAAGGAAATACGTTATAATGTCATCCCATATAACGTAATACGTTATAACGTCATCCCATATAACCTATTACGTTATAACGTCATCCCATATAACGCAATACGTTATAACGTCGTCCCACATAACGTAATACGTTATAACGTCATCCCATATTACGTAATACGTTATAACGTCATCCTGTATAACGTAATACGTTATAACGTCATCCCATATAACGTAATACGTTATAACGTCATCCCATATAACGAAATACGTTATAAGGTCATCCCATATAACGTAATACGTTATAACGTCATGCGATATAACCTATTACGTTATAACGTCATCCCATATAACGCAATACGTTACAACGTCATATCATATAACCTATTTACGTTATAACGTCATACCATATAACGTATTACGTTATACCGTCATACCATATAAAATATTATGTTACAACGTCACACCATATAACGTAATACGTTATAACGTTATACCATATAACCTATTACGTTATAACGTCAGCGCATATAACGTAATATGTTATAACGTCACCCCATAAAACGTAATACGTTATAACGTCATCCCATATAACGTAATACGGTATAACCTCATACCATATAACCTATTTACGTTATAACGTCATACCATATAACCTATTACGTTATAACGTCATACCATATAAAATATTATGTTATAACATCACACCATATAACGTAATATGTTATAACGTTATACCACAAAACCTATTACGTTATAACGTCATCCCAGATAACGTAATACGTTATAACGTCACCCCATAAAACGTAATACGTTATAACGTCATCCCATATAACGTATTACGTTATACCGTCATACCGTGTAAAATATTATGTTATAACGTCACACCATATAACGTAATACATTATAACGTCATCCCATATAACGTAATACGTTATAACGTCATCCCATATAACGCAGTACGTTATAACGTCATCCCATATAACGTAATACGTTATAACGTCATCCCATATAACGAAATACGTTATAATGTCATCCCATATAACGTAATACGTTATAACGTCATCCCATATAACCTATTACGTTATAACGTCATCCCACATAACGCAATACGTTATAACGTCGTCCCACATAACGTAATACGTTATAACGTCACCCCATATTACGTAATACGTTATAACGTCATCCTCTATAACGTAATACGTTATAACGTCATCCCATATAACGTAATACGTTATAACGTCATCCCATATAACGTAATACGTTATAATGTCATTCCATATAACGTAATATGGTATAACGTCATACCATATAACGTAATACGGTATAACGTCATATCATATAACCTATTTACGTTATAACGTCTTACCATATAACGTATTACGTTATACCGTCATACCATATAAAATATTATGTTATAACGTCACACCATATAACGTAATACGTTATAACGTTATATCATATAACCTATTACGTTATAACGTCAGCCCATATAACGTAATATGTTATAACGTCACCCTATAAAACGTAATACGTTATAACGTCATCCCATATAACGTAATACGGTATAACGTCATACCATATAACCTATTTACGTTATAACGTCATACCATATAACCTATTACGTTATAACGTCATACCATGTAAAATTTTATGTTATAACATCACACCATATAACGTAATATGTTATAACGTTATACCACAAAACCTATTACGTTATAACGTCATCCCAGATAACGTAATACGTTATAACGTCACCCCATAAAACGTAATACGTTATAACGTCATCCCATATAACGTATTACGTTATACCGCCATACCATGTAAAATATTATGTTATAACGTCACACCATATAACGTAATACATTATAACGTCATCCCATATAACGCAGTACGTTATAACGTCGTCCCACATAACATAGTACGTTATAACGTCATCCCATATTACGTAATACGTTATAACGTCATCCCATATAACGTAATACGGTATAACGTCATTCCATATAAACTATTTACGTTATAACGTCATACCATTTAACGTAATTCGGTATAACGTCATACCATATAACCTATTACGTTATAACGTCATACCATATAACCTATTTCGTTATAACGTCATTCCATATAACGTAATACTTTATAACGTCATCCCATATAACGCAATACGTTATAACGTCGTCCCACATAACGTAATACGTTATAACGTCATCCCATATTACGTAATACGTTATAACGTCATCACATATAACGAAATACGTTACAACGTTATCCCATATAACGTAATACGTTATAATGTCATCCCATATAACGTAATTCGGTATAACGTCATACCATATAACCTATTGCGTTATAAAGTCATACCATATAACCTATTTCGTTATGACGTCATCCAATATAACGTAATACGTTATAACGTCATCCCACGTAACGTAATACGTTATAGCGTCATCCCATATTACGTTATACGTTATAACGTCATCCTCTATAACGTAATACGTTATAACGTCGTCCCACATAACGTAATACGTTATAACGTCATCCCATATTACGTAATACGTTATAACGTCATCCTCTATAACGTAATACGTTATAACGTCATCCCATATAACGTAATACGTTATAACGTCATCCCATATAACGAAATACGTTATAAGGTCATCCCATATAACGTAATACGTTATAACGTCATCCGATATAACCTATTACGTTATAACGTCATCCCATATAACGCAATACGTTACAACGTCATACCATATAACCTATTTACGTTACAACGTCATACCATATAACGAAATATTTTATAACGTCATCCCATATAACGTAATTCGGTATAACTTCATACCATATAACCTATTTACGTTATAACGTCATACCATATAACCTATTACGTTATAACGTCATACCATATAAAATATTATGTTATAACATCACACCATATAACGTAATATGTTATAACGTTATACCACAAAACCTATTACGTTATAACGTCATCCCAGATAACGTAATACGTTATAACGTCACCCCATAAAACGTAATACGTTATAACGTCATCCCATATAACGTATTACGTTATACCGTCATACCGTGTAAAATATTATGTTATAACGTCACACCATATAACGTAATACATTATAACGTCATACCGTATAACGTATTACGTTATACCGTCATACCATATAAAATATTATGTTATAACGTCACACCATATAACGTAATACGTTATAACGTTATACCATATAACCTATTACGTTATAACGTCAGCGCATATAACGTAATATGTTATAACGTCATCCCAGATAACGTAATACGTTATAACGTCACCCCATATAACGTAATTCGGTATAACGTCATCCCATATAATGTAATACGTTATAACGTCATCCCGTATAACGTATTACGTTATATCGTCATACCATGTAAAATATTATGTTATAACGTCACACCATATAACGTAATACATTATAACGTCATCCCATATAACGTAATACGCTATAACGTCATCCCATATAACGTAATACGGTATAACGTCATACCATATAACCTATTTACGTTACAACGTCATACCATATAACGAAATATTTTATAACGTCATCCCATATAACGTAATTCGGTATAACGTCATATCATATAACGTAATTCGGTATAACGTCATACCATATAACCTATTCCGTTATAACGTCATACCATATAACCTATTTCGTTATAACGCCATCCCATATAACGTAATACGTTATAACGTCATACCATATAACGCAATACGTTATAACGTCGTCCCACATAGCGTAATACGTTATAACGTCATCCCATATTACGTAATACGTTATAACGTCATCCCATATAACGAAATACGCTATAACGTCATCCCATACAACGTTATACGTCATAACGTCATTCCATATAACGTAATTCGGTATAACGTCATACCATATAACCTATTACGTTATAACGTCATACCATATAACCTATTTCGTTATAACGTCATCCCATATAACGTAATACGTTATAACGTCATCCCATATAACGAAATACGTTATAACGTCATCCCATATAACTTAATACGTTATAGCGTCATCCCATATAACGTAATTCGGTATAACCTCATACCATATAACCTATTACGTTATAACGTCATCCCATATAACGTAATACGGTATAACGTCATACCATATAACCTATTTACGTTATAACGTCATACCATATAACGAAATACGTTATAACGTCATCCCATATAATGTAATTCGGTATAACGTCATATCATATAACCTATTGCGTTATAACGTCATACCATATAACCTATTTCGTTATAACGTCATCCCATATAACGTAATACGTTATAACGTCGTCCCACATAACGTAATACGTTATAACGTCATCCCATATTACGTAATACGTTATAACGTCATCCCATATAACGAAATACGTTATAACGTCATCCCATATAACGTAATACGTTATAACGTCATCCCATATAACGTAATTCGGTATAACGTCATACCATATAACCTATTCCGTTATAACGTCATACAATATAACCTATTTCGTTATAACGTCATCCCATATAACGTAATACGTTATAACGTCATACCATATAACGCAATACGTTATAACGTCGTCCCACATAGCGTAATACGTTATAACGTCATCTCATATTACGTAATACGTTATAACGTCATCCCATATAACGAAATACGCTATAACGTCATCCCATACAACGTTATACGTCATAACGTCATTCCATATAACGTAATTCGGTATAACGTCATACCATATAACCTATTACGTTATAACGTCATACCATATAACCTATTTCGTTATAACGTCATCCCATATAACGTAATACGTTATAACGTCATCCCATATAACGAAATACGTTATAACGTCATCCCATATAACTTAATACGTTATAGCGTCATCCCATATAACGTAATTCGGTATAACCTCATACCATATAACCTATTACGTTATAACGTCATACCATATAACCTATTACGTTATAACGTCATACCATATAACCTATTACGTTATAACGTCATCCCATATAACGCAATACGTTATAACGTCGTCCCACGTAACGTAATACGTTATAAAGTCATCCCATATTACGTTATACGTTATAACGTCATCCTCTATAACGTAATACGTTATACCGTCATCCCATATAACGTAATATGTTATAACGTCATCCCATATAACGAAATACGTTATAATGTCATCCCATATAACGTAATACGTTATAACGTCATCCCATATTACGTAATACGTTATAACGTCATCCCATATTACTTAATACGTTATAACATCATTCCATATAACGTAATACGGTATAACGTCATACCATATAACCTATTTACGTTATAACGTCATACCATATTACTTAATACGTTATAACGACATCCCATATAACGTAATACGGTATAACGTCATACCATATAACCTATTTACGTTATAACGTCATACCATATAACGAAATACGATATAACGTCATCCCATATAACGTAATTCGGTATAACGTCATATCATATAACCTATTGCGTTATAACGTCATACCATATAACCTATTTCGTTATAACGTCATCCCATATAACGTAATACGTTATAACGTCGTCCCACATAACGTAATACGTTATAACGTCATCCCATATTACGTAATACGTTATAACGTCATCCCATATAACGTAATACGTTCTAACGTCATCCCATATAACGTAATACGTTATAACGTCATACAATATAACGCAATACGTTATAATGTCGTCCCACATAACGTAATACGTTATAACGTCACCCCATATTACGTAATTCGGTATAACGTCATACCATATAACGTAATACGTTATAACGTCACACTATATAACGTAATACGTTGTAACGTCATCCCATATAACGTAATACGTTCTAACGTCATCCCATATAACGTAATACGTTATAACGTCATACAATATAACGCAATACGTTATAACGTCGTCCCACATAACGTAATACGTTATAACGTCACCCCATATTACGTAATTCGGTATAACGTCATACCATATAACCTATTGCGTTATAAAGTCATACCATATAACCTATTTCGTTATGACGTCATCCAATATAACGTAATACGTTATAACGTCATCCCGCATAACGTAATTCGTTATAACGTCATCCCATATTACGTAATACGTTATAACGTCATCCCATATAACGAAATACGTTATAACGTCATCCCGTATAACGTAATACGTTATAACGTCATCCCATATAACTTATTACGTTATACCGTCATCCCGTATAACGTAATACATTATAATGTCACTCTATATAACGTAATACGTTGTAACGTCATCCCATATAACGTAATACGTTATAACGTCATCCCATATAACGTAATACGTTATAACGTCATCCCATATAACGTAGTGCGGTATAAAGTCATACCATATAAAATATTTACGTTATAACGTCATACCATATAACGTATTACGTTATATCGTCATACCATGTAAAATATTATGTTATAACGTCACACCATATAACGTAATACATTATAACGTCATCCCATATAACGTAATACGTTATAACGTCATCCCATATAACGCAGTACGTTATAACGTCGTCCCACATAACATAATACGTTATAACGTCATCCCATATTACGTAATACGTTATAACGTCATCCCATATAACGTAATACGGTATAACGTCAAACCATATAATCTATTTACGTTATAACGTCATACCATTTAACGTAATTCGGTATAACGTCATACCATATAACCTATTACGTTATAACGTCATACCATGTAACCTATTACGTTATAACGTCACCCCATATAACGAAATACGTTATAACGTCATCCCATATAACGTAATACGTTATAACGTCATCCCATATAACGTATTTCGGTATAACGTCATACCATATAACCTATTACGTTATAACCTCATACCACATAACGTATTACGTTATTACGTTATTACATATAACGTAATGCGTTATAACGTTATACCATATAACGTATTACGTTATACCGTCATACCATATAACGCAATACGTTATAACGTCATACCATATAACGTAATTCGTTATAACATCATGCCATATAACGTAGTACGGTATAATGTCATACCATATAACCTATTTACGTTATAACGCCATACCATATAACTTATTACGTTATACCGTCATCCCGTATAACGTAATACATTATAACGTCATACTATATAACGTAATACGTTATAACGTCATACCATACAACTTATTACGTTATACCGTCACCCCATATAACGTAATACATTATAACGTCATACTATATAACGTAATACGTTATAGCGTCATCCCATATAACTTATTACGTTATACCGTCATCCCGTATAACGTAATACATTATAACGTCACACTATATAACTTAATACGTTGTAACGTCATCCCATATAACGTAATACGTTATAACGTCATCCCATATAACGTAATACGTTATAACGTCATCCCATATAACGTAGTGCGGTATAAAGTCATACCATATAAAATATTTACCTTATAACGTCATACCATATAACGTATTACGTTATACCGTCATACCATATAAAATATTATGTTAGAACGTCACACCATATAACGTAATACGTTATACCGTCATCCCATATAACGTAATACATTATAACGTCATACTATATAACGTAATACGTTACAACGTCATCCCATATAACGTTATTCGGTATAACGTCATACCATATAACCTATTGCGTTATAATGTCATACCATATAACCTATTTCGTTATAACGTCATCCCATATAACGTAATACGTTATAACGTCGTTCCACATAACGTAATACGTTATAACGTCATCCCATAATACGTAATACGTTATAACGACACACTATATAACGTAATACGTTGTAACGTCAACCCATATAACGTAATACGTTATAACGTCATCCCATATAACGTAATACGTTATAACGTCATACAATATAACGCAATACATTATAGCGTCGTCCCACATAACGTAATACGTTATAACGTCACACCATATTACGTAATACGTTATAATGTCTTCCCATATAACGTAATTCGGTATAACGTCATCCCATATAACGTAATACGTTATAACGTCACACTAGATAACGTAATACGTTGTAACGTCATCCCATATAACGTAATACGTTATAACGTCATCCCATATAACGTAATACGTTATAACGTCATACAATATAACGCAATACGTTACAACGTCGTCCCACATAACGTAATTCGGTATAACGTCATACAATATAACGCAATACGTTATAACGTCGTCCCACATAACGTAATACGTTATAACGTCACCCCATATTACGTAATTCGGTATAACGTCATACCATATAACCTATTGCGTTATAAAGTCATACCATATAACCTATTTCGTTATGACGTCATCCAATATAACGTAATACGTTATAACGTCATCCCGCATAACGTAATTCGTTATAACGTCATCCCATATTACGTAATACGTTATAACGTCATCCCATATAACGAAATACGTTATAACGTCATCCCGTATAACGTAATACGTTATAACGTCATCCCATATAACTTATTACGTTATACCGTCATCCCGTATAACGTAATACATTATAATGTCACACTATATAACGTAATACATTGTAACGTCATCCCATATAACGTAATACGTTATAACGTCATCCCATATAACGTAATACGTTATAACGTCATCCCATATAACGTAGTGCGGTATAAAGTCATACCATATAAAATATTTACGTTATAACGTCATACCATATAACGTATTACGTTATATCGTCATACCATGTAAAATATTATGTTATAACGTCACACCATATAACGTAATACATTATAACGTCATCCCATATAACGTAATACGTTATAACGTCATCCCATATAACGCAGTACGTTATAACGTCGTCCCACATAACATAATACGTTATAACGTCATCCCATATTACGTAATACGTTATAACGTCATCCCATATAACGTAATACGGTATAACGTCAAACCATATAATCTATTTACGTTATAACGTCATACCATTTAACGTAATTCGGTATAACGTCATACCATATAACCTATTACGTTATAACGTCATACCATGTAACCTATTACGTTATAACGTCACCCCATATAACGAAATACGTTATAACGTCATCCCATATAACGTAATACGTTATAACGTCATCCCATATAACGTAATTCGGTATAACGTCATACCATATAACCTATTACGTTATAACCTCATACCACATAACGTATTACGTTATTACGTTATTACATATAACGTAATGCGTTATAACGTTATACCATATAACGTATTACGTTATACCGTCATACCATATAACGCAATACGTTATAACGTCATACCATATAACGTAATTCGTTATAACATCATGCCATATAACGTAGTACGGTATAATGTCATACCATATAACCTATTTACGTTATAACGCCATACCATATAACTTATTACGTTATACCGTCATCCCGTATAACGTAATACATTATAACGTCATACTATATAACGTAATACGTTATAGCGTCATCCCATATAACTTATTACGTTATACCGCCATCCCGTATAACGTAATACATTATAACGTCACACTATATAACTTAATACGTTGTAACGTCATCCCATATAACGTAATACGTTATAACGTCATCCCATATAACGTAATACGTTATAACGTCATCCCATATAACGTAGTGCGGTATAAAGTCATACCATATAAAATATTTACCTTATAACGTCATACCATATAACGTATTACGTTATACCGTCATACCATATAAAATATTATGTTAGAACGTCACACCATATAACGTAATACGTTATACCGTCATCCCATATAACGTAATACATTATAACGTCATACTATATAACGTAATACGTTACAACGTCATCCCATATAACGTTATTCGGTATAACGTCATACCATATAACCTATTGCGTTATAATGTCATACCATATAACCTATTTCGTTATAACGTCATCCCATATAACGTAATACGTTATAACGTCGTTCCACATAACGTAATACGTTATAACGTCATCCCATAATACGTAATACGTTATAACGTCACACTATATAACGTAATACGTTGTAACGTCAACCCATATAACGTAATACGTTATAACGTCATCCCATATAACGTAATACGTTATAACGTCATACAATATAACGCAATACATTATAGCGTCGTCCCACATAACGTAATACGTTATAACGTCACACCATATTACGTAATACGTTATAATGTCTTCCCATATAACGTAATTCGGTATAACGTCATCCCATATAACGTAATACGTTATAACGTCACACTAGATAACGTAATACGTTGTAACGTCATCCCATATAACGTAATAAGTTATAACGTCATCCCATATAACGTAATACGTTATAACGTCATACAATATAACGCAATACGTTATAACGTCGTCCCACATAACGTAATACGTTATAACGTCACCCCATATTACGTAATACGTTATAACGTCATCCCATATAACGAAATACGTTATAACGTCATCCCATATAACGTAATACGTTATAACGTCATACCATATAACGTAATACGTTATAACGTCATACCACATAACGTAATACGTTATAACGTCATGCCATATAAAGTAATACGTTATAACCTCATACCACATAACGTATTACGTTATTACGTTATTACATATAACGTATTGCGTTATAACGTTATACCATATAAAGTATTACGTTATACCGTCATACCATATAACATAATACGTTATAACGTTATACCATATAACCTATTACGTTATAACGTCATCCCATATAACGTAATACGTTATAACGTCATCCCACATAACGTAATACGTTATAACGTCATACAATATAACGCAATACCTTATAACGTCGTCCCACATAACGTAATACGTTATAACGTCATCCTATATTACGTTATACGTTATAACGTCCTCCCATATAACGAAATACGTTATAGCGTCATCCCATATAACGTAATACGGTATAACGTCATACCATATAACCTATTACGCTATAACATCATACCATATAACCTATTTCGTTATAACGTCATCCCATATAACATAATACGTTATAACGTATTACCATATATCGTAATACGTTATAACGTCATATCACATAACGTAATACGGTATAACGTCATACCATATAAAATATTTACGTTATAACGTCATACCATATAACTTATTTCGTTATAACGTCATCCCATATAAGGTAATACGTTATAACGTCATCCCATATAACGTAATTCGTTATAACGTCATCCCATATAACGTAATACGGTATAACGTCATACCATATAAAATATTTACGTTATAACGTCATACCATATAACTTATTACGTTATACCGTCATCCCATATAACGTAATACATTATAACGTCATCCCATATAACGTAATACGTTATAACGTCATCCCATATAACGTAATACGTTCTAACGTCATCCCATATAACGTAGTACGGTATAACGTCATACCATATAACCTATTTACGTTATAACGTCATACCATATAACTTATTACGTTATACCGTCATCCCATATAACGTAATACATTATAACGTCATCCCATATAACGTAATACGTTATAACGTCATCCCATATAACGTAATTCGGTATAACGTCATACCATATAACCTATTACGTTATAACGTCATACCATGTAACATATTTCGTTATAACGTCATCCCATATAACGTAATAAGTTATAACGTCATACCATATAACGTAATACGTTATAACGTCATACCACATAACGTAATACGTTATAACGTCATGCCATATAAAGTAATACGTTATAACCTCATACCACATAACGTATTACGTTATTACGTTATTACATATAACGTAATGCGTTATAACGTTATACCATATAACGTATTACGTTATACCGTCATACCATATAACGTAATACGTTATAACGTTATACCATATAACGTATTACGTTATAACGTCATCCCATATAACGTAATACGTTATAACGTCATCCCATATAACGTAATACGTTATAACGTCATACAATATAACGCAATACCTTATAACGTCGTCCCACATAACGTAATACGTTATAACGTCATCCTATATTACGTAATACGTTATAACGTCATCCCATATAAAGAAATACGTTATAACGTCATCCCATATAACGTAATACGTTCTAACGTCATCCCATATAACGTACTTCTGTGTATCGTCATAAAATATAACCTATTGCGTTATAATGTCATACCATATAACCTATTTCGTTATAACGTCATCCCATATAACGTAATACGTTATAACGTCATACAATATAACGCAATACGTTATAACGTCATACAATATAACGCAATACGTTATAACGTCGTCCCACATAACGTAATACGTTATAACGTCCACCCATATAACGAAATACGTTATAACGTCATCGCATATAACGTAATACGTTATAACGTCATCCCATATAACGTAGTACGGTATAACGTCATACTGTATAACCTATTTACGTTATAACGTCATACCATATAACTTATTACGTTATAACGTCATCCCATATAACGTAATACGGTATAACGTCATAACATATAACCTATTTACGTTATAGCGTCATACCATATAACCTATTACGTTATAACGTCATAGCATATAACGTAATACGTTATAACGTTATACCATATAACCTATTACGTTATAACGTCATCCCATATAACGTAATACGTTATAACGTCATCCCATATAACGTAATACGTTATAACGTCATACCATATAACGCAATACGTTATAACGTCGTCTTACATAACGTAATACGTTATAACGTCATCCTATATTACGTAATACGTTATAACGTCATCCCATATAACGAAATACGTTATAACGTCATCCCATATAACGTAATACGTTCTAACGTCATCCCATATAACGTAATTCTGTGTATCGTCATACCATAAAACCTATTGCGTTATAATGTCATACCATATAACCTATTTCGTTATAACGTCATCCCATATAACGTAATACGTTATAACGTCGTTCCACATAACGTAATACGTTATAACGTCATCCCATACTACGTAATACGTTACAACGTAATCCCATATAACGAAATACGTTATAACGTCATCCGATATAACGTAATACGCTATAATGTCTTCCCATATAACGTAATTCGGTATAACGTCATCCCATATTACGTAATACGTTATAACGTCATCCCATATAACGAAATACGTTATAACGTCATCCCATGTAACGTAATTCGGTATAACGTCATACCATATAACCTATTACGTTATAACGTCATACCATATTACGTAATACGTTATAACGTCATCCTCTATAACGTAATACGTTATAGCGTCATACCATATAACGTAATACATTATAACGTCATACTATATAACGTAATACGTTATAGCGTCATCCCATATAACGTAATACGGTATAACATCATACCCCATAACCTATTTCGTTATAACGTCATCCTATATAAGTTAATACGTTATAACGTCTTACCATATAACGTAATACGTTATAACGTCATACCACATAACGTAATACGGTATAACGTCATACCATATAAAATATTTAGGTTATAACATCATACCATATAACCTATTTCGTTAAAACGTCATCCCATATAAGGTAATACGTTATAACGTCATCCCATATAACGTAATTCGTTATAACGTCATCCAATATAACGTAATACGGTATAACGTCATCCTTTATAACGTAATACGTTATAGCGTCATCCCATATAACGTAATATATTATAACGTCATACTATATAACGTAATACGTTATAGCGTCATCCCATATAACGTAATACGGTATAACATCATACCATATAACGTAGTACGGTATAACGTCATACCATATAACCTATTTACTTTATAACATCATACCATATAACGTAATACGTTATAACGTCATACCATATAACTTATTTCGTTATACCGTCATCCCATATAACGCAATACGTTATAACGTCATCCCATATAACGCAATACGTTATAACGTCATACCATATAACATATTACGTTATAACGTCATACCATATTACGTAATACGTTATAACGTCATCCTCTATAACGTAATACGTTATAGCGTCATAACATATAACCTATTTACGTTATAGCGTCATACCATATAACCTATTACGTTATAACGTCATAGCATATAACGTAATACGTTATAACTTTATACCATATAACCTATTACGTTATAACGTCATCCCATATAACGTAATACGTTATAGCGTCATCCCATATAACATAATACGTTATAACGTCATCCCATATAACGTAATACGGTATAACGTCATACCATATAACCTATTACGCTATAACATCATACCATATAACCTATTTCGTTATAACGTCATCCCATATAACATAATACGTTATAACGTCTTACCATATAACGTAATACGTTATAACGTCATACAATATAACGCAATACGTTATAACGTCGTCCCACATAACGTATTACGTTATAACGTCCTCCCATATAACGAAATACGTTATAACGTCATCCCATATAACGTAATACGTTATAACGTCATCCCATATAACGTAATACGTTATAACGTCATCCCATACTACGTAATACGTTACAACGTCATCCCATATAACGAAATACGTTATAACGTCATCCCATATAACGTAATACGCTATAATGTCTTCCCATATAACGTAATTCGGTATAACGTCATCCCATATAACTTAATACGTTATAAAGTTATACCATATAACGTAATACGTTATAACGTCACCCCATATAACGAAATTCGTTATAACGTCATCCCATATAACGTAATACGTTATAACGTCATCCCATATAACGTAATTCGGTATAACGTCATACCATATAACCTATTACGTTATAACGTCATACCATGTAACATATTTCGTTATAACGTCATCCCATATAACGTAATACGTTATAACGTCATACCATATAACGTAATACGTTATAACGTCATACCACATAACGTAATACGTTATAACGTCATGCCATATAAAGTAATACGTTATAACCTCATACCACATAACGTATTACGTTATTACGTTATTACATATAACGTAATGCGTTATAACGTTATACCATATAACGCAATACGTTATAACGTCATACAATATAACGCAATACGTTATAACGTCGTCCCACATAACGTAATACGTTATAACGTCCACCCATATAACGAAATACGTTATAACGTCATCGCATATAACGTAATACGTTATAACGTCATCCCATATAACGTAGTACGGTATAACGTCATACCATATAACCTATTTACGTTATAACGTCATACCATATAACTTATTACGTTATAACGTCATAGCATATAACGTAATACGTTATAACGTTATACCATATAACCTATTACGTTATAACGTCATCCCATATAACGTAATACGTTATAACGTCATGCCATATAACGTAATACGTTATAACGTCATACCATATAACGCAATACGTTATAACGTCGTCCTACATAACGTAATACGTTATAACGTCATCCTATATTACGTAATACGTTATAACGTCATCCCATATAACGAAATACGTTATAACGTCATCCCATATAACGTAATACGTTCTAACGTCATCCCATATAACGTAATTCTGTGTATCGTCATACCATATAACCTATTGCGTTATAATGTCATACCATATAACCTATTTCGTTATAACGTCATCCCATATAACGTAATACGTTACAACGTCGTTCCACATAACGTAATACGTTATAACGTCATCCCATACTACGTAATACGTTACAACGTCATCCCATATAACGAAATACGTTATAACGTCATCCCATATAACGTAATACGCTATAATGTCTTCCCATATAACGTAATTCGGTATAACGTCATCCCATATAACGTAATACGGTATAACGTCATCCTCTATAACGTAATACGTTATAACGTCATCCCATGTAACGTAATTCGGTATAACGTCATACCATATAACCTATTACGTTATAACGTCATACCATATTACGTAATACGTTATAACGTCATCCTCTATAACGTAATACGTTATAACATCATGCCATATAACGTAGTACGGTATAACGTCATACCATATAACCTATTTACTTTATAACATCATACCATATAACGTAATACGTTATAACGTCGTACCATATAACTTATTTCGTTATACCGTCATCCCATATAACGCAATACGTTATAACGTCATCCCATATAACGTAATACGTTATAACGTCATACCATATAACGCAATACGTTATAACGTCATCCTCTATAACGTAATACGTTATAGCGTCATCCCATATAACGTAATACATTATAACGTCATACTATATAACGTAATACGTTATAGCGTCATCCCATATAACGTAATACGGTATAACATCATACCACATAACCTATTTCGTTATAACGTCATCCTATATAAGTTAATACGTTATAACGTCTTACCATATAACGTAATACGTTATAACGTCATACCACATAACGTAATACGGTATAACGTCATACCATATAAAATATTTAGGTTATAACATCATACCATATAACCTATTTCGTTAAAACGTCATCCCATATAAGGTAATACGTTATAACGTCATCCCATATAACGTAATTCGTTATAACGTCATCCCATATAACGTAATACGGTATAACGTCATCCTCTATAACGTAATACGTTATAGCGTCATCCCATATAACGTAATATATTATAACGTCATACCATATAACGTAGTACGGTATAACGTCATACCATATAACCTATTTACTTTATAACATCATACCATATAACGTAATACGTTATAACGTCATACCATATAACGCAATACGTTATAACGTCATACCATATAACCTATTTCGTTATACCGTCATCCCATATAACGCAATACGTTATAACGTCATCCCATATAACGCAATACGTTATAACGTCATACCATATAACCTATTACGTTATAACGTCATACCATATTACGTAATACGTTATAACGTCATCCTCTATAACGTAATACGTTATAGCGTCATCCCATATAGCGTAATACATTATAACGTCATACTATATAACGTAATACGTTATAGCGTCATCCCATATAACGTAATACGGTATAACATCATACCACATAACCTATTTCGTTATAACGTCATCCTATATAAGTTAATACGTTATAACGTCTTACCATATAACGTAATACGTTATAACGTCATACCACATAACGTAATACGGTATAACGTCATACCATATAAAATATTTAGGTTATAACATCATACCATATAACCTATTTCGTTATAACGTCATCCCTTATAAGGTAATACGTTATAACGTCATCCCATATAACGTAATTCGTTATAACGTCATCCCATATAACGTAATACGGTATAACGTCATACCATATAAAATATTTACGTTATAACGTCATACCATATAACTTATTACGTTATACCGTCATCCCATATAACGTAATACATTATAACGTCATCCCATATAACGTAATACGTTATAACGTCATCCCATATAACGTAGTACGGTATAACGTCATACCATATAACCTATTTACGTTATAACGTCATACCATATAACTTATTACGTTATAACGTCATCCCATATAACGTAATACGGTATAACGTCATAACATATAACGCAATACGTTATAACGTCGTCCTACATAACGTAATACGTTATAACGTCATCCTATATTACGTAATACGTTATAGCGTCATCCCATATAACGAAATACGTTATAACGTCATCCCATATAACGTAATACGTTCTAACGTCATCCCATATAACGTAGTACGGTATAACGTTATACCATATAACCTATTTACGTTATAACGTCATACCATATAACTTATTACGTTATAACGTCATCCCATACACCGTAATACGGTATAACGACATAACATATAACCTATTTACGTTATAGCGTCATACCATATAACCTATTACGTTATAACGTCATCCCATATAACGTAAAACGTTCTAACGTCATCCCATATAACGTAATTCTGTGTATCGTCATACCATATAACCTATTGCGTTATAATGTCATACCATATAACCTATTTCGTTATAACGTCATCCCATATAACGTAATACGTTATAACGTCGTTCCACATAACGTAATACGTTATAACGTCATCCCATACTACGTAATACGTTACAACGTCATCCCATATAACGAAATACGTTATAACGTCATCCCATATAACGTAATACGCTATAATTTCTTCCCATATAACGTAATTCGGTATAACGTCATCCCATATTACGTAATACGTTATAACGTCATCCCATATAACGAAATACGTTATAACGTCATCCCATGTAACGTAATACGTTATAACGTCATCCCATATAACGCAATACGTTATAACGTCATACCATACAACCTATTACGTTATAACGTCATACCATATTACGTAATACGTTATAACGTCATCCTCTATAACGTAATACGTTATAGCGTCATCCCATATAGCGTAATACATTATAACGTCATACTATATAACGTAATACGTTATAGCGTCATCCCATATAACGTAATACGGTATAACATCATACCACATAACCTATTTCGTTATAACGTCATCCTATATAAGTTAATACGTTATAACGTCTTACCATATAACGTAATACGTTATAACGTCATACCACATATCGTAATACGGTATAACGTCATACCATATAAAATATTTAGGTTATAACATCATACCATATAACCTATTTCGTTATAACGTCATCCCATATAAGGTAATACGTTATAACGTCATCCCATATAACGTAATTCGTTATAACGTCATCCCATATAACGTAATACGGTATAACGTCATACCATATAAAATATTTACGTTATAACGTCATACCATATAACTTATTACGTTATACCGTCATCCCATATAACGTAATACATTATAACGTCATCCCATATAACGTAATACGTTATAACGTCATCCCATATAACGTAGTACGGTATAACGTCATACCATATAACCTATTTACGTTATAACGTCATACCATATAGCTTATTACGTTATAACGTCATCCCATATAACGTAATACGGTATAACGTCAGAACATATAACGCAATACGTTATAACGTCGTCCTACATAACGTAATACGTTATAACGTCATCCTATATTACGTAATACGTTATAACGTCATCCCATATAACGAAATACGTTATAACGTCATCCCATATAACGTAATACGTTCTAACGTCATCCCATATAACGTAGTACGGTATAACGTCATACCATATAACCTATTTACGTTATAACGTCATACCATATAACTTATTACGTTATAACGTCATCCCATACACCGTAATACGGTATAACGACATAACATATAACCTATTTACGTTATAGCGTCATACCATATAACCTATTACGTTATAACATCATACCATATAACGTAATACGTTATAACGTCATACCATATAACTTATTTCGTTATACCGTCATCCCATATAACGCAATACGTTATAACGTCATCCCATATAACGCAATACGTTATAACGTCATACCATATAACCTATTACGTTATAACGTCATACCATATTACGTAATACGTTATAACGTCATCCTCTATAACGTAATACGTTATAGCGTCATCCCATATAACGTAATGCATTATAACGTCATACTATATAACGTAATACGTTATAGCGTCATCCCATATAACGTAATACGGTATAACATCATACCACATAACCTATTTCGTTATAACGTCATCCTATATAAGTTAACACGTTATAACGTCTTACCATATAACGTAATACGTTATAACGTCATACCACATAACGTAATACGGTATAACGTCATACCATATAAAATATTTAGGTTATAACATCATACCATATAACCTATTTCGTTATAACGTCATCCCATATAAGGTAATACGTCATAACGTCATCCCATATAACGTAATTCGTTATAACGTCATCCCATATAACGTAATACGGTATAACGTCATACCATATAAAATATTTACGTTATAACGTCATACCATATAACTTATTACGTTATACCGTCATCCCATATAACGTAATACATTATAACGTCATCCCATATAACGTAATACGTTATAACGTCATCCCATATAACGTAGTACGGTATAACGTCATACCATATAACCTATTTACGTTATAACGTCATACCATATAACTTATTACGTTATAACGTCATCCCATATAACGTAATACGGTATAACGTCATAACATATAACGCAATACGTTATAACGTCGTCCTACATAACGTAATACGTTATAACGTCATCCTATATTACGTAATACGTTATAGCGTCATCACATATAACGAAATACGTTATAACGTCATCCCATATAACGTAATACGTTCTAACGTCATCCCATATAACGTAGTACGGTATAACGTCATACCATATAACCTATTTACGTTATAACGTCATACCATATAACTTATTACGTTATAACGTCATCCCATACACCGTAATACGGTATAACGACATAACATATAACCTATTTACGTTATAGCGTCATACCATATAACCTATTTCGTTATAACGTCATCCCATATAACGAAATACGTTATTACGTCATCCCATATAACGTAATACGTTCTAACGTCATCCCATATAACGTAGTACGGTATAACGTCATACCATGTAACCTATTTACGTTATAACGTCATCCCATATAACGTAATACGTTCTAACGTCATCCCATATAACGTAATTCTGTGTATCGTCATACCATATAACCTATTGCGTTATAATGTCATACCATATAACCTATTTCGTTATAACGTCATCCCATATAACGTAATACGTTATAACGTCGTTCCACATAACGTAATACGTTATAACGTCATCCCATACTACGTAATACGTTACAACGTCATCCCATATAACGAAATACGTTATAACGTCATCCCATATAACGTAATACGCTATAATGTCTTCCCATATAACGTAATTCGGTATAACGTCATCCCATATTACGTAATACGTTATAACGTCATCCCATATAACGAAATACGTTATAACGTCATCCCATGTAACGTAATTCGGTATAACGTCATACCATATAACCTATTTCGTTATAACGTCATCCTATATAAGTTAATACGTTATAACGTCTTACCATATAACGTAATACGTTATAACGTTATACCACATAACGTAATACGTTCTAACGTCATCCCATATAACGTAGTACGGTATAACGTCATACCATATAACCTATTTACGTTATAACGTCATACCATATAACCTATTTACGTTATAACGTCATACCATATAACTTATTACGTTATAACGTCATCCCATACACCGTAATACGGTATAACGACATAACATATAACCTATTTACGTTATAGCGTCATACCATATAACCTATTACGTTATAACATCATACCATATAACGTAATACGTTATAACGTCATACCATATAACTTATTTCGTTATACCGTCATCCCATATAACGCAATACGTTATAACGTCATCCCATATAACGCAATACGTTATAACGTCATACCATATAACCTATTACGTTATAACGTCATACCATATTACGTAATACGTTATAACGTCATCCTCTATAACGTAATACGTTATAGCGTCATCCCATATAACGTAATGCATTATAACGTCATACTATATAACGTAATACGTTATAGCGTCATCCCATATAACGTAATACGGTATAACATCATACCACATAACCTATTTCGTTATAACGTCATCCTATATAAGTTAATACGTTATAACGTCTTACCATATAACGTAATACGTTATAACGTCATACCACATAACGTAATACGGTATAACGTCATACCATATAAAATATTTAGGTTATAACATCATACCATATAACCTATTTCGTTATAACGTCATCCCATATAAGGTAATACGTCATAACGTCATCCCATATAACGTAATTCGTTATAACGTCATCCCATATAACGTAATACGGTATAACGTCATACCATATAAAATATTTACGTTATAACGTCATACCATATAACTTCTTACGTTATACCGTCATCCCATATAACGTAATACATTATAACGTCATCCCATATAACGTAATACGTTATAACGTCATCCCATATAACGTAGTACGGTATAACGTCATACCATATAACCTATTTACGTTATAACGTCATACCATATAACTTATTACGTTATAACGTCATCCCATATAACGTAATACGGTATAACGTCATAACATATAACGCAATACGTTATAACGTCGTCCTACATAACGTAATACGTTATAACGTCATCCTATATTACGTAATACGTTATAGCGTCATCCCATATAACGAAATACGTTATAACGTCATCCCATATAACGTAATACGTTCTAACGTCATCCCATATAACGTAGTACGGTATAACGTCATACCATATAACCTATTTACGTTATAACGTCATACCATATAACTTATTACGTTATAACGTCATCCCATACACCGTAATACGGTATAACGACATAACATATAACCTATTTACGTTATAGCGTCATACCATATAACCTATTTCGTTATAACGTCATCCCATATAACGAAATACGTTATTACGTCATCCCATATAACGTAATACGTTCTAACGTCATCCCATATAACGTAGTACGGTATAACGTCATACCATATAACCTATTTACGTTATAACGTCATCCCATATAACGTAATACGTTCTAACGTCATCCCATATAACGTAATTCTGTGTATCGGCATACCATATAACCTATTGCGTTATAATGTCATACCATATAACCTATTTCGTTACAACGTCATCCCATATAACGTAATACGTTATAACGTCGTTCCACATAACGTAATACGTTATAACGTCATCCCATACTACGTAATACGTTACAACGTCATCCCATATAACGAAATACGTTATAACGTCATCCCATATAACGTAATACGCTATAATGTCTTCCCATATAACGTAATTCGGTATAACGTCATCCCATATTACGTAATACGTTATAACGTCATCCCATATAACGAAATACGTTATAACGTCATCCCATGTAACGTAATTCGGTATAACGTCATACCATATAACCTATTTACGTTATAACGTCATCCCATATAACGTAATACGTTCTAACGTCATCCCATATAACGTAATTCTGTGTATCGTCATACCATATAACCTATTGCGTTATAATGTCATACCATATAACCTATTACGTTATAACGTCATACCATATTACGTAATACGTTATAACGTCATCCTCTATAACGTAATACGTTATAGCGTCATCCCATATAACGTAATGCATTATAACGTCATACTATATAACGTAATACGTTATAGCGTCATCCCATATAACGTAATACGGTATAACATCATACCACATAACCTATTTCGTTATAACGTCATCCTATATAAGTTAATACGTTATAACGTCTTACCATATAACGTAATACGTTATAACGTCATACCACATAACGTAATACGGTATAACGTCATACCATATAAAATATTTAGGTTATAACATCATACCATATAACCTATTTCGTTATAACGTCATCCCATATAAGGTAATACGTCATAACGTCATCCCATATAACGTAATTCGTTATAACGTCATCCCATATAACGTAATACGGTATAACGTCATACCATATAAAATATTTACGTTATAACGTCATACTATATAACTTATTACGTTATACCGTCATCCCATATAACGTAATACATTATAACGTCATCCCATATAACGTAATACGTTATAACGTCATCCCATATAACGTAGTACGGTATAACGTCATACCATATAACCTATTTACGTTATAACGTCATACCATATAACTTATTACGTTATAACGTCATCCCATATAACGTAATACGGTATAACGTCATCCCATATAACGTAATACGTTCTAACGTCATCCCATATAACGTAGTACGGTATAACGTCATACCATATAACCTATTTACGTTATAACGTCATACCATATAACTTATTACGTTATAACGTCATCCCATACACCGTAATACGGTATAACGACATAACATATAACCTATTTACGTTATAGCGTCATACCATATAACCTATTTCGTTATAACGTCATCCCATATAACGAAATACGTTATTACGTCATCCCATATAACGTAATACGTTCTAACGTCATCCCATATAACGTAGTACGGTATAACGTCATACCATATAACCTATTTACGTTATAACGTCATCCCATATAACGTAATACGTTCTAACGTCATCCCATATAACGTAATTCTGTGTATCGTCATACCATATAACCTATTGCGTTATAATGTCATACCATATAACCTATTTCGTTATAACGTCATCCCATATAACGTAATACGTTATAACGTCGTTCCACATAACGTAATACGTTATAACGTCATCCCATACTACGTAATACGTTACAACGTCATCCCATATAACGAAATACGTTATAACGTCATCCCATATAACGTAATACGCTATAATGTCTTCCCATATAACGTAATTCGGTATAACGTCATCCCATATTACGTAATACGTTATAACGTCATCCCATATAACGAAATACGTTATAACGTCATCCCATGTAACGTAATTCGGTATAACGTCATACCATATAACCTATTTCGTTATAACGTCATCCTATATAAGTTAATACGTTATAACGTCTTACCATATAACGTAATACGTTATAACGTTATACCACATAACGTAATACGGTATAACGTCATACCATATAAAATATTTAGGTTATAACATCATACCATATAACCTAGTTCGTTATAACGTCATCCCATATAAGGTAATACGTTATAACGTCATCCCATATAACGTAATTCGTTATAACGTCATCCCATATAACGTAATACGGTATAACGTCATACCATATAAAATATTTACGTTATAACGTCATACCATATAACTTATTACGTTATACCGTCATCCCATATATCGTAATACATTATAACGTCATCCCATATAACGAAATACGTTATAACGTCATCCCATATAACGTAGTACGGTATAACGTCATACCATATAACCTATTTACGTTATAACGTCATACCATATAACTTATTACGTTATAACGTCATCCCATATAACGTAATACTGTATAACGTCATAACATATAACGCAATACGTTATAACGTCGTCCTACATAACGTAATACGTTATAACGTCATCCTATATTACGTAATACGTTATAACGTCATCCCATATAACGAAATACGTTATAACGTCATCCCATATAACGTAATACGTTCTAACGTCATCCCATATAACGTAGTACGGTATAACGTCATAACATATAACCTATTTACGTTATAACGTCATACCATATAACTTATTACGTTATAACGTCATCCCATACACCGTAATACGGTATAACGACATAACATATACCCTATTTACGTTATAGCGTCATACCATATAACCTATTACGTTATAACGTCATAGCATATAACGTAATACGTTATAACGTTATACCATATAACCTATTACGTCATAACGTCATCCCATATAACGTAATACGTTATAACGTCATCCCATATAACGTAATACGTTATAACTTCATACCATATAACGCAATACGTTATAACGTCGTCCTACATAACGTAATACGTTATAACGTCATCCTATATTACGTAATACGTTATAACGTCATCCCATATAACGAAATACGTTATAACGTCATCCCATATAACGTAATACGTTCTAACGTCATCCCATATAACGTAATTCTGTGTATCGTCATACCATATAACCTATTGCGTTATAATGTCATACCATATAACCTATTTCGTTATAACGTCATCCCATATTACGTAATACGTTATAACGTCGTTCCATATAACGTAATACGTTATAACGTCATCCCATTCTACGTAATACGTTACAACGTCATCCCATATAACGAAATACGTTATAACGTCATCCCATATAACGTAGTACGGTATAACGACATACCATATAACCTATTTACGTTATAACGTCATACCATATAACTTATTACGTTATAACGTCATCCCATATAACGTAATACGGTATAACGTCATAACATATAACCTATTTACGTTATAGCGTCATACCATATAACCTATTACGTTATAACGTCATAGCATATAACGTAATACGTTATAACGTTATACCATATAACCTATTATGTTATAACGTCATCCTATATTACGTAATACGTTATAACGTCATCCCATATAACGAAATACGTTATAACGTCATCCCATATAACGTAATACGTTCTAACGTCATCCCATATAACGTAATTCTGTGTATCGTCATACCATATAACCTATTGCGTTATAATGTCATACCATATAACCTATTTCGTTATAACGTCATCCCATATTACGTAATACGTTATAACGTCGTTCCACATAACGTAATACGTTATAACGTCATCCCATTCTACGTAATACGTTACAACGTCATCCCATATAACGAAATACGTTATAATGTCATCCCATATAACGTAATACGGTATAACGTCATAACATATAACCTATTTACGTTATAGCGTCATACCATATAACCTATTACGTTATAACGTCATAGCATATAACGTAATACGTTATAACGTTATACCATATAACATATTACGTTATAACGCCATCACATATAACGTAATACGTTATAACGTCATACCATATAACGTAATACGTTATAACGTCATACCATATAACGCAATACGTTATAACGTCGTCCTACATAACGTAATACGTTATAACGTCATCCTATATTACGTAATACGTTATAACGTCATCCCATATAACGAAATACGTTATAACGTCATCCCATATAACGTAATACGTTCTAACGTCATCCCATATAACGTAATTCTGTGTATCGTCATACCATATAACCTATTGCGTTATAATGTCATACCATATAACCTATTTCGTTATAACGTCATCCCATATAACGTAATACGTTATAACGTCATCCCATATAACGTAGTACGGTATAACGTCATAACATATAACCTATTTACGTTATAACGTCATACCATATAACTTATTACGTTATAACGTCATCCCATACACCGTAATACGGTATAACGACATAACATATAACCTATTTACGTTATAGCGTCATACCATATAACCTATTACGTTATAACGTCATAGCATATAACGTAATACGTTATAACGTTATACCATATAACCTATTACGTCATAACGTCATCCCATATAACGTAATACGTTATAACGTCATCCCATATAACGTAATACGTTATAACTTCATACCATATAACGCAGTACGTTATAACGTCGTCCTACATAACGTAATACGTTATAACGTCATCCTATATTACGTAATACGTTATAACGTCATCCCATATAACGAAATACGTTATAACGTCATCCCATTCTACGTAATACGTTACAACGTCATCCCATATAACGAAATACGTTATAACGTCATCCCATATAACGTAGTACGGTATAACGACATACCATATAACCTATTTACGTTATAACGTCATACCATATAACTTATTACGTTATAACGTCATCCCATATAACGTAATACGGTATAACGTCATAACATATAACCTATTTACGTTATAGCGTCATACCATATAACCTATTACGTTATAACGTCATAGCATATAACGTAATACGTTATAACGTTATACCATATAACCTATTATATTATAACGTCATCCCATATAACGTAATACGTTATAGCGTCATCCCATATAACATAATAGGTTATAACGTCATACTATATAACGTAATACGTTACAACGTTATCCCATATAACGTAATTCGGTATAACGTAATACCATATAACCTATTGCGTTATAATGTCATACCATATAACCTATTTCGTTATAACGTCATCCCATATAACGTAATACGTTATAACGTCGTTCCACATAACGTAATACGTTATAACGTCATCCTATATTACGTAATACGTTATAACGTCCTCCCATATAACGAAATACGTTATAGCGTCATCCCATATAACGTAATACGGTATAACGTCATACCATATAACCTATTACGCTATAACATCATACCATATAACCTATTTCGTTATAACGTCATCCCATATAACATAATACGTTATAACGTCATACCATATAACGTAATACGTTATAACGTCATACAATATAACGCAATACCTTATAACGTCGTCCCACATAACTTATTACGTTATAACGTCATCCCATATAACGTAATACGGTATAACGTCATAACATATAACCTATTTACGTTATAGCGTCATACCATATAACGCAATACGTTATAACGTCGTCCTACATAACGTAATACGTTATAACGTCATCCTATATTACGTAATACGTTATAGCGTCATCCCATATAACGAAATACGTTATAACGTCATCCCATATAACGTAATACGTTCTAACGTCATCCCATATAACGTAATTCTGTGTATCGTCATACCATATAACCTATTGCGTTATAATGTCATACCATATAACCTATTTCGTTATAACGTCATACCATATTACGTAATACGTTATAACGTCATCCTCTATAACGTAATACGTTATAGCGTCATCCCATATAACGTAATGCATTATAACGTCATACTATATAACGTAATACGTTATAGCGTCATCCCATATAACGTAATACGGTATAACATCATACCACATAACCTATTTCGTTATAACGTCATCCTATATAAGTTAATACGTTATAACGTCTTACCATATAACGTAATACGTTATAACGTCATACCACATAACGTAATACGGTATAACGTCATACCATATAAAATATTTAGGTTATAACATCATACCATATAACCTATTTCGTTATAACGTCATCCCATATAAGGTAATACGTCATAACGTCATCCCATATAACGTAATTCGTTATAACGTCATCCCATATAACGTAATACGGTATAACGTCATACCATATAAAATATTTACGTTATAACGTCATACCATATAACTTATTACGTTATACCGTCATCCCATATAACGTAATACATTATAACGTCATCCCATATAACGTAATACGTTATAACGTCATCCCATATAACGTAGTACGGTATAACGTCATACCATATAACCTATTTACGTTATAACATCATACCATATAACTTATTACGTTATAACGTCATCCCATATAACGTAATACGGTATAACGTCATAACATATAACGCAATACGTTATAACGTCGTCCTATATAACGTAATACGTTATAACGTCATCCTATATTACGTAATACGTTATAGCGTCATCCCATATAACGAAATACGTTATAACGTCATCCCATATAACGTAATACGTTCTAACGTCATCCCATATAACGTAGTACGGTATAACGTCATACCATATAACCTATTTACGTTATAACGTCATACCATATAACTTATTACGTTATAACGTCATCCCATACACCGTAATACGGTATAACGACATAACATATAACCTATTTACGTTATAGCGTCATACCATATAACCTATTTCGTTATAACGTCATCCCATATAACGAAATACGTTATTACGTCATCCCATATAACGTAATACGTTCTAACGTCATCCCATATAACGTAGTACGGTATAACGTCATACCATATAACCTATTTACGTTATAACGTCATCCCATATAACGTAATACGTTCTAACGTCATCCCATATAACGTAATTCTGTGTATCGTCATACCATATAACCTATTGCGTTATAATGTCATACCATATAACCTATTTCGTTATAACGTCATCCCATATAACGTAATACGTTATAACGTCGTTCCACATAACGTAATACGTTATAACGTCATCCCATACTACGTAATACGTTACAACGTCATCCCATATAACGAAATACGTTATAACGTCATCCCATATAACGTAATACGCTATAATGTCTTCCCATATAACGTAATTCGGTATAACGTCATCCCATATTACGTAATACGTTATAACGTCATCCCATATAACGAAATACGTTATAACGTCATCCCATGTAACGTAATTCGGTATAACGTCATACCATATAACCTATTTCGTTATAACGTCATCCTATATAAGTTAATACGTTATAACGTCTTACCATATAACGTAATACGTTATAACGTTATACCACATAACGTAATACGGTATAACGTCATACCATATAAAATATTTAGGTTATAACATCATACCATATAACCTAGTTCGTTATAACGTCATCCCATATAAGGTAATACGTTATAACGTCATCCCATATAACGTAATACGTTCTAACGTCATCCCATATAACGTAGTACGGTATAACGTCATACCATATAACCTATTTACGTTATAACGTCATACCATATAACTTATTACGTTATAACGTCATCCCATACACCGTAATACGGTATAACGACATAACATATAACCTATTTACGTTATAGCGTCATACCATATAACCTATTACGTTATAACATCATACCATATAACGTAATACGTTATAACGTCATACCATATAACTTATTTCGTTATACCGTCATCCCATATAACGCAATACGTTATAACGTCATCCCATATAACGCAATACGTTATAACGTCATACCATATAACCTATTACGTTATAACGTCATACCATATTACGTAATACGTTATAACGTCATCCTCTATAACGTAATACGTTATAGCGTCATCCCATATAACGTAATGCATTATAACGTCATACTATATAACGTAATACGTTATAGCGTCATCCCATATAACGTAATACGGTATAACATCATACCACATAACCTATTTCGTTATAACGTCATCCTATATAAGTTAATACGTTATAACGTCTTACCATATAACGTAATACGTTATAACGTCATACCACATAACGTAATACGGTATAACGTCATACCATATAAAATATTTAGGTTATAACATCATACCATATAACCTATTTCGTTATAACGTCATCCCATCTAAGGTAATACGTCATAACGTCATCCCATATAACGTAATTCGTTATAACGTCATCCCATATAACGTAATACGGTATAACGTCATACCATATAAAATATTTACGTTATAACGTCATACCATATAACTTATTACGTTATACCGTCATCCCATATAACGTAATACATTATAACGTCATCCCATATAACGTAATACGTTATAACGTCATCCCATATAACGTAGTACGGTATAACGTCATACCATATAACCTATTTACGTTATAACGTCATACCATATAACTTATTACGTTATAACGTCATCCCATATAACGTAATACGGTATAACGTCATAACATATAACGCAATACGTTATAACGTCGTAATACATAACGTAATACGTTATAACGTCATCCTATATTACGTAATACGTTATAGCGTCATCCCATATAACGAAATACGTTATAACGTCATCCCATATAACGTAATACGTTCTAACGTCATCCCATATAACGTAGTACGGTATAACGTCATACCATATAACCTATTTACGTTATAACGTCATACCATATAACTTATTACGTTATAACGTCATCCCATACACCGTAATACGGTATAACGACATAACATATAACCTATTTACGTTATAGCGTCATACCATATAACCTATTTCGTTATAACGTCATCCCATATAACGAAATACGTTATTACGTCATCCCATATAACGTAATACGTTCTAACGTCATCCCATATAACGTAGTACGGTATAACGTCATACCATATAACCTATTTACGTTATAACGTCATCCCATATAACGTAATACGTTCTAACGTCATCCCATATAACGTAATTCTGTGTATCGTCATACCATATAACCTATTGCGTTATAATGTCATACCATATAACCTATTTCGTTATAACGTCATCCCATATAACGTAATACGTTATAACGTCGTTCCACATAACGTAATACGTTATAACGTCATCCCATACTACGTAATACGTTACAACGTCATCCCATATAACGAAATACGTTATAACGTCATCCCATATAACGTAATACGCTATAATGTCTTCCCATATAACGTAATTCGGTATAACGTCATCCCATATTACGTAATACGTTATAACGTCATCCCATATAACGAAATACGTTATAACGTCATCCCATGTAACGTAATTCGGTATAACGTCATACCATATAACCTATTTCGTTATAACGTCATCCTATATAAGTTAATACGTTATAACGTCTTACCATATAACGTAATACGTTATAACGTTATACCACATAACGTAATACGGTATAACGTCATACCATATAAAATATTTAGGTTATAACATCATACCATATAACCTAGTTCGTTATAACGTCATCCCATATAAGGTAATACGTTATAACGTCATCCCATATAACGTAATTCGTTATAACGTCATCCCATATAACGTAATACGGTATAACGTCATACCATATAAAATATTTACGTTATAACGTCATACCATATAACTTATTACGTTATACCGTCATCCCATATAACGTAATACATTATAACGTCATCCCATATATAGAAATACGTTATAACGTCATCCCATATAACGTAGTACGGTATAACGTCATACCATATAACCTATTTACGTTATAACGTCATACCATATAACTTATTACGTTATAACGTCATCCCATATAACGTAATACTGTATAACGTCATAACATATAACGCAATACGTTATAACGTCGTCCTACATAACGTAATACGTTATAACGTCATCCTATATTACGTAATACGTTATAACGTCATCCCATATAACGAAATACGTTATAACGTCATCCCATATAACGTAATACGTTCTAACGTCATCCCATATAACGTAGTACGGTATAACGTCATAACATATAACCTATTTACGTTATAACGTCATACCATATAACTTATTACGTTATAACGTCATCCCATACACCGTAATACGGTATAACGACATAACATATAACCTATTTACGTTATAGCGTCATACCATATAACCTATTACGTTATAACGTCATAGCATATAACGTAATACGTTATAACGTTATACCATATAACCTATTACGTCATAACGTCATCCCATATAACGTAATACGTTATAACGTCATCCCATATAACGTAATACGTTATAACTTCATACCATATAACGCAATACGTTATAACGTCGTCCTACATAACGTAATACGTTATAACGTCATCCTATATTACGTAATACGTTATAACGTCATCCCATATAACGAAATACGTTATAACGTCATCCCATATAACGTAATACGTTCTAACGTCATCCCATATAACGTAATTCTGTGTATCGTCATACCATATAACCTATTGCGTTATAATGTCATACCATATAACCTATTTCGTTATAACGTCATCCCATATTACGTAATACGTTATAACGTCATCCCATATAACGTAATACGTTATAACTTCATACCATATAACGCAATACGTTATAACGTCGTCCTACATAACGTAATACGTTATAACGTCATCCTATATTACGTAATACGTTATAACGTCATCCCATATAACGTAGTACGGTATAACGTCATACCATATAACCTATTTACGTTATAACGTCATACCATATAACTTATTACGTTATAACGTCATCCCATATAACGTAATACTGTATAACGTCATAACATATAACGCAATACGTTATAACGTCGTCCTACATAACGTAATACGTTATAACGTCATCCTATATTACGTAATACGTTATAACGTCATCCCATTCTACGTAATACGTTACAACGTCATCCCATATAACGAAATACGTTATAACGTCATCCCATATAACGTAGTACGGTATAACGACATACCATATAACCTATTTACGTTATAACGTCATACCATATAACTTATTACGTTATAACGTCATCCCATATAACGTAATACGGTATAACGTCATAACATATAACCTATTTACGTTATAGCGTCATACCATATAACCTATTACGTTATAACGTCATAGCATATAACGTAATACGTTATAACGTTATACCATATAACCTATTATGTTATAACGTCATCCTATATTACGTAATACGTTATAACGTCATCCCATATAACGAAATACGTTATAACGTCATCCCATATAACGTAATACGTTCTAACGTCATCCCATATAACGTAATTCTGTGTATCGTCATACCATATAACCTATTGCGTTATAATGTCATACCATATAACCTATTTCGTTATAACGTCATCCCATATTACGTAATACGTTATAACGTCGTTCCACATAACGTAATACGTTATAACGTCATCCCATTCTACGTAATACGTTACAACGTCATCCCATATAACGAAATACGTTATAATGTCATCCCATATAACGTAATACGGTATAACGTCATAACATATAACCTATTTACGTTATAGCGTCATACCATATAACCTATTACGTTATAACGTCATAGCATATAACGTAATACGTTATAACGTTATACCATATAACATATTACGTTATAACGCCATCACATATAACGTAATACGTTATAACGTCATACCATATAACGTAATACGTTATAACGTCATACCATATAACGCAATACGTTATAACGTCGTCCTACATAACGTAATACGTTATAACGTCATCCTATATTACGTAATACGTTATAACGTCATCCCATATAACGAAATACGTTATAACGTCATCCCATATAACGTAATACGTTCTAACGTCATCCCATATAACGTAATTCTGTGTATCGTCATACCATATAACCTATTGCGTTATAATGTCATACCATATAACCTATTTCGTTATAACGTCATCCCATATAACGTAATACGTTATAACGTCATCCCATATAACGTAGTACGGTATAACGTCATAACATATAACCTATTTACGTTATACCGTCATACCATATAACTTATTACGTTATAACGTCATCCCATACACCGTAATACGGTATAACGACATAACATATAACCTATTTACGTTATAGCGTCATACCATATAACCTATTACGTTATAACGTCATAGCATATAACGTAATACGTTATAACGTTATACCATATAACCTATTACGTCATAACGTCATCCCATATAACGTAATACGTTATAACGTCATCCCATATAACGTAATACGTTATAACTTCATACCATATAACGCAATACGTTATAACGTCGTCCTACATAACGTAATACGTTATAACGTCATCCTATATTACGTAATACGTTATAACGTCATCCCATATAACGAAATACGTTATAACGTCATCCCATTCTACGTAATACGTTACAACGTCATCCCATATAACGAAATACGTTATAACGTCATCCCATATAACGTAGTACGGTATAACGACATACCATATAACCTATTTACGTTATAACGTCATACCATATAACTTATTACGTTATAACGTCATCCCATATAACGTAATACGGTATAACGTCATAACATATAACCTATTTACGTTATAGCGTCATACCATATAACCTATTACGTTATAACGTCATAGCATATAACGTAATACGTTATAACGTTATACCATATAACCTATTATGTTATAACGTCATCCCATATAACGTAATACGTTATAGCGTCATCCCATATAACATAATAGGTTATAACGTCATACTATATAACGTAATACGTTACAACGTCATCCCATATAACGTAATTCGGTATAACGTAATACCATATAACCTATTGCGTTATAATGTCATACCATATAACCTATTTCGTTATAACGTCATCCCATATAACGTAATACGTTATAACGTCGTTCCACATAACGTAATACGTTATAACGTCATCCTATATTACGTAATACGTTATAACGTCCTCCCATATAACGAAATACGTTATAGCGTCATCCCATATAACGTAATACGGTATAACGTCATACCATATAACCTATTACGCTATAACATCATACCATATAACCTATTTCGTTATAACGTCATCCCATATAACATAATACGTTATAACGTCATACCATATAACGTAATACGTTATAACGTCATACAATATAACGCAATACCTTATAACGTCGTCCCACATAACTTATTACGTTATAACGTCATCCCATATAACGTAATACGGTATAACGTCATAACATATAACCTATTTACGTTATAGCGTCATACCATATAACGCAATACGTTATAACGTCGTCCTACATAACGTAATACGTTATAACGTCATCCTATATTACGTAATACGTTATAGCGTCATCCCATATAACGAAATACGTTATAACGTCATCCCATATAACGTAATACGTTCTAACGTCATCCCATATAACGTAATTCTGTGTATCGTCATACCATATAACCTATTGCGTTATAATGTCATACCATATAACCTATTTCGTTATAACGTCATCCCATATAACGTAATACGTTATAACGTCGTTCCACATAACGTAATACGTTATAACGTCATCCCATACTACGTAATACGTTACAACGTCATCCCATATAACGAAATACGTTATAACGTCATCCCAAATAACGTAATACGCTATAATGTCTTCCCATATAACGTAATTCGGTATAACGTCATCCCATATAACTTAATACGTTATAAAGTTATACCATATAACGTAATACGTTATAACGTCACCCCATATAACGAAATTCGTTATAACGTCATCCCATATAACGTAATACGTTATAACGTCATCCCATATAACGTAATTCGGTATAACGTCATACCATATAACCTATTACGTTATAACGTCATACCATATAACATATTTCGTTATAACGTCATCCCATATAACGTAATACGTTATAACGTCATACCATATAACGTAATACGTTATAACGTCATACCACATAACGTAATACGTTATAACGTCATGCCATATAAAGTAATACGTTATAACCTCATACCACATAACGTATTACGTTATTACGTTATTACATATAACGTAATGCGTTATAACGTTATACCATATAACGTATTACGTTATACCGTCATACCATATAACGTAATACGTTATAACGTTATACCATATAACGTATTACGTTATAACGTCATCCCATATAACGTAATACGTTATAACGTCATCCCATATAACGTAATACGTTATAACGTCATACAATATAACGCAATACCTTATAACGTCGTCCCACATAACGTAATACGTTATAACATCATCCTATATTACGTATTACGTTATAACGTCATCCCATATAACGAAATACGTTATAACGTCATCCCATATAAAGTAATACGTTCTAAGGTCATCCCATATAACGTAATTCTGTGTATCGTCATACCATATAACCTATTGCGTTATAATGTCATACCATATAACCTATTTCGTTATAACGTCATCCCATATAACGTAATACGTTATAACGTCATACAATATAACGCAATACGTTATAACGTCATACAATATTACGCAATACGTTATAACGTCGTCCCACATAACGTAATACGTTATAACGTCCACCCATATAACGAAATACGTTATAACGTCATCGCATATAACGTAATACGTTATAACGTCATCCCATATAACGTAGTACGGTATAACGTCATACCATATAACCTATTTACGTTATAACGTCATACCATATAACTTATTACGTTATAACGTCATCCCATATAACGTAATACGGTATAACGTCATAACATATAACCTATTTACGTTATAGCGTCATACCATATAACCTATTACGTTATAACGTCATAGCATATAACGTAATACGTTATAACATTATACCATATAACCTATTACGTTATAACGTCATCCCATATAACGTAATACGTTATAACGTCATCCCATATAACGTAATACGTTATAACGTCATACCATATAACGCAATACGTTATAACGTCGTCCTACATAACGTAATACGTTATAACGTCATCCTATATTACGTAATACGTTATAACGTCATCCCATATAACGAAATACGTTATAACGTCATCCCATAAAACGTAATACGTTCTAACGTCATCCCATATAACGTAATTCTGTGTATCGTCATAACATATAACCTATTGCGTTATAATGTCATACCATATAACCTATTTCGTTATAACGTCATCCCATATAACGTAATACGTTATAACGTCGTTCCACATAACGTAATACGTTATAACGTCATCCCATACTACGTAATACGTTACAACGTCATCCCATATAACGAAATACGTTATAACGTCATCCCATATAACGTAATACGCTATAATGTCTTCCCATATAACGTAATTCGGTATAACGTCATCCCATATTACGTAATACGTTATAACGTCATCCCATATAACGAAATACGTTATAACATCATCCCATGTAACGTAATTCGGTATAACGTCATACCATATTACCTATTACGTTATAACGTCATACCATATTACGTAATACGTCATAGCGTCATCCTCTATAACGTAATACGTTATAGCGTCATACCATATAACGCAATACGTTATAACGTCATACCATATAACGTAATACGTTATAACGTCATACCACATAACGTAATACGGTATAACGTCATACCATATAAAATATTTAGGTTATAACATCATACCATATAACCTATTTCGTTATAACGTCATCCCATATAAGGTAATACGTTATAACGTCATCCCATATAACGTAATTCGTTATAACGTCATCCCATATAACGTAATACGGTATAACGTCATCCTCTATAACGTAATACGTTATAGCGTCATCCCATATAACGTAATACATTATAACGTCATACTATATAACGTAATACGTTATAGCGTCATCCCATATAACGTAATACGGTATAACATCATACCATATAACGTAGTACGGTATAACGTCATACCATATAAAATATTTACTTTATAACATCATACCATATAACGTAATACGTTATAACGTCATACCATATAACTTATTTCGTTATACCGTCGTCCCATATAACGCAATACGTTATAACGTCATCCCATATAACGCAATACGTTATAACGTTATACCATATAACCTATTACGTTATAACGTCATACCATATTACGTAATACGTTATAACGTCATCCTCTATAACGTAATACGTTATAGCGTCATCCCATATAACGTAATACATTATAACGTCATACTATATAACGTAATACGTTATAGCGTCATCCCATATAACGTAATACGGTATAACATCATACCACATAACCTATTTCGTTATAACGTCATCCTATATAAGTTAATACGTTATAACGTCTTACCATATAACGTAATACGTTATAACGTCATACCACATAACGTAATACGGTATAACGTCATACCATATAAAATATTTAGGTTATAACATCATACCATATAACCTATTTCGATATAACGTCATCCCATATAAGGTAATACGTTATAACGTCATCCCATATAACGTAATTCGTTATAACGTCATCCCATATAACGTAATACGGTATAACGTCATACCATATAAAATATTCACGTTATAACGTCATACCATATAACTTATTACGTTATACCGTCATCCCATATAACGTAATACATTATAACGTCATCCCATATAACGTAATACGTTATAACGTCATCCCATATAACGTAGTACGGTATAACGTCATACCATATAACCTATTTACGTTACAACGTCATACCATATAACTTATTACGTTATAACGTCATCCCATATAACGTAATACGGTATAACGTCATAACATATAACGCAATACGTTATAACGTCGTCCTACATAACGTAATACGTTATAACGTCATCCTATATTACGTAATACGTTATAACGTCATCCCATATAACGAAATACGTTATAACGTCAACCCATATAACGTAATACGTTCTAACGTCATCCCATATAACGTTGTACGGTATAACGTCATACCATATAACCTATTTACGTTATAACGTCATACCATATAACTTATTACGTTATAACGTCATCCCATACAACGTAATACGGTATAACGTCATAACATATAACCTATTTACGTTATAGCGTCATACCATATAACCTATTACGTTATAACGTCATAGCATATAACGTAATACGTTATAGCGTCATCCCATATAACGTAATACATTATAACGTCATACTATATAACGTAATACGTTATAGCGTCATCCCATATAACGTAATACGGTATAACATCATACCACATAACCTATTTCGTTATAACGTCATCCTATATAAGTTAATACGTTATAACGTCTTACCATATAACGTAATACGTTATAACGTCATACCACATAACGTAATACGGTATAACGTCATACCATATAAAATATTTAGGTTATAACATCATACCATATAACCTATTTCGTTATAACGTCATCCCATATAAGGTAATACGTTATAACGTCATCCCATATAACGTAATTCGTTATAACGCCATCCCATATAACGTAATACGGTATAACGTCATACCACATAAAATATTTACGTTATAACGTCATACCATATAACTTATTACGTTATACCGTCATCCCATATAACGTAATACATTATAACGTCATCCCATATAACGTAATACGTTATAACGTCATCCCATATAACGTAGTACGGTATAACGTCATACCATATAACCTATTTACGTTATAACGTCATACCATATAACTTATTACGTTATAACGTCATACCATATAACCTATTACGTTATAACGTCATACCATATTACGTAATACGTTATAACGTCATCCTCTATAACGTAATACGTTATAGCGTCATCCCATATAGCGTAATACATTATAACGTCATACTATATAACGTAATACGTTATAGCGTCATCCCATATAACGTAATACGGTATAACATCATACCACATAACCTATTTCGTTATAACGTCATCCTATATAAGTTAATACGTTATAACGTCTTACCATATAACGTAATACGTTATAACGTCATACCACATAACGTAATACGGTATAACGTCATACCATATAAAATATTTAGGTTATAACATCATACCATATAACCTATTTCGTTATAACGTCATCCCATATAAGGTAATACGTTATAACGTCATCCCATATAACGTAATTCGTTATAACGTCATCCCATATAACGTAATACGGTATAACGTCATACCATATAAAATATTTACGTTATAACGTCATACCATATAACTTATTACGTTATAACGTCATCCCATATAACGTAATACGGTATAACGTCATAACATATAACCTATTTACGTTATAGCGTCATACCATATAACCTATTACGTTATAACGTCATAGCATATAACGTAATACGTTATAACGTTATACCATATAACCTATTATGTTATAACGTCATCCTATATTACGTAATACGTTATAACGTCATCCCATATAACGAAATACGTTATAACGTCATCCCATATAACGTAATACGTTCTAACGTCATCCCATATAACGTAATTCTGTGTATCGTCATACCATATAACCTATTGCGTTATAATGTCATACCATATAACCTATTTCGTTATAACGTCATCCCATATTACGTAATACGTTATAACGTCGTTCCACATAACGTAATACGTTATAACGTCATCCCATTCTACGTAATACGTTACAACGTCATCCCATATAACGAAATACGTTATAATGTCATCCCATATAACGTAATACGGTATAACGTCATAACATATAACCTATTTACGTTATAGCGTCATACCATATAACCTATTACGTTATAACGTCATAGCATATAACGTAATACGTTATAACGTTATACCATATAACATATTACGTTATAACGCCATCACATATAACGTAATACGTTATAACGTCATACCATATAACGTAATACGTTATAACGTCATACCATATAACGCAATACGTTATAACGTCGTCCTACATAACGTAATACGTTATAACGTCATCCTATATTACGTAATACGTTATAACGTCATCCCATATAACGAAATACGTTATAACGTCATCCCATATAACGTAATACGTTCTAACGTCATCCCATATAACGTAATTCTGTGTATCGTCATACCATATAACCTATTGCGTTATAATGTCATACCATATAACCTATTTCGTTATAACGTCATCCCATATAACGTAATACGTTATAACGTCATCCCATATAACGTAGTACGGTATAACGTCATAACATATAACCTATTTACGTTATACCGTCATACCATATAACTTATTACGTTATAACGTCATCCCATACACCGTAATACGGTATAACGACATAACATATAACCTATTTACGTTATAGCGTCATACCATATAACCTATTACGTTATAACGTCATAGCATATAACGTAATACGTTATAACGTTATACCATATAACCTATTACGTCATAACGTCATCCCATATAACGTAATACGTTATAACGTCATCCCATATAACGTAATACGTTATAACTTCATACCATATAACGCAATACGTTATAACGTCGTCCTACATAACGTAATACGTTATAACGTCATCCTATATTACGTAATACGTTATAACGTCATCCCATATAACGAAATACGTTATAACGTCATCCCATTCTACGTAATACGTTACAACGTCATCCCATATAACGAAATACGTTATAACGTCATCCCATATAACGTAGTACGGTATAACGACATACCATATAACCTATTTACGTTATAACGTCATACCATATAACTTATTACGTTATAACGTCATCCCATATAACGTAATACGGTATAACGTCATAACATATAACCTATTTACGTTATAGCGTCATACCATATAACCTATTACGTTATAACGTCATAGCATATAACGTAATACGTTATAACGTTATACCATATAACCTATTATGTTATAACGTCATCCCATATAACGTAATACGTTATAGCGTCATCCCATATAACATAATAGGTTATAACGTCATACTATATAACGTAATACGTTACAACGTCATCCCATATAACGTAATTCGGTATAACGTAATACCATATAACCTATTGCGTTATAATGTCATACCATATAACCTATTTCGTTATAACGTCATCCCATATAACGTAATACGTTATAACGTCGTTCCACATAACGTAATACGTTATAACGTCATCCTATATTACGTAATACGTTATAACGTCCTCCCATATAACGAAATACGTTATAGCGTCATCCCATATAACGTAATACGGTATAACGTCATACCATATAACCTATTACGCTATAACATCATACCATATAACCTATTTCGTTATAACGTCATCCCATATAACATAATACGTTATAACGTCATACCATATAACGTAATACGTTATAACGTCATACAATATAACGCAATACCTTATAACGTCGTCCCACATAACTTATTACGTTATAACGTCATCCCATATAACGTAATACGGTATAACGTCATAACATATAACCTATTTACGTTATAGCGTCATACCATATAACGCAATACGTTATAACGTCGTCCTACATAACGTAATACGTTATAACGTCATCCTATATTACGTAATACGTTATAGCGTCATCCCATATAACGAAATACGTTATAACGTCATCCCATATAACGTAATACGTTCTAACGTCATCCCATATAACGTAATTCTGTGTATCGTCATACCATATAACCTATTGCGTTATAATGTCATACCATATAACCTATTTCGTTATAACGTCATCCCATATAACGTAATACGTTATAACGTCGTTCCACATAACGTAATACGTTATAACGTCATCCCATACTACGTAATACGTTACAACGTCATCCCATATAACGAAATACGTTATAACGTCATCCCAAATAACGTAATACGCTATAATGTCTTCCCATATAACGTAATTCGGTATAACGTCATCCCATATAACTTAATACGTTATAAAGTTATACCATATAACGTAATACGTTATAACGTCACCCCATATAACGAAATTCGTTATAACGTCATCCCATATAACGTAATACGTTATAACGTCATCCCATATAACGTAATTCGGTATAACGTCATACCATATAACCTATTACGTTATAACGTCATACCATATAACATATTTCGTTATAACGTCATCCCATATAACGTAATACGTTATAACGTCATACCATATAACGTAATACGTTATAACGTCATACCACATAACGTAATACGTTATAACGTCATGCCATATAAAGTAATACGTTATAACCTCATACCACATAACGTATCACGTTATTACGTTATTACATATAACGTAATGCGTTATAACGTTATACCATATAACGTATTACGTTATACCGTCATACCATATAACGTAATACGTTATAACGTTATACCATATAACGTATTACGTTATAACGTCATCCCATATAACGTAATACGTTATAACGTCATCCCATATAACGTAATACGTTATAACGTCATACAATATAACGCAATACCTTATAACGTCGTCCCACATAACGTAATACGTTATAACATCATCCTATATTACGTATTACGTTATAACGTCATCCCATATAACGAAATACGTTATAACGTCATCCCATATAAAGTAATACGTTCTAAGGTCATCCCATATAACGTAATTCTGTGTATCGTCATACCATATAACCTATTGCGTTATAATGTCATACCATATAACCTATTTCGTTATAACGTCATCCCATATAACGTAATACGTTATAACGTCATACAATATAACGCAATACGTTATAACGTCATACAATATTACGCAATACGTTATTACGTCGTCCCACATAACGTAATACGTTATAACGTCCTCCCATATAACGAAATACGTTATAACGTCATCGCATATAACGTAATACGTTATAACGTCATCCCATATAACGTAGTACGGTATAACGTCATACCATATAACCTATTTACGTTATAACGTCATACCATATAACTTATTACGTTATAACGTCATCCCATATAACGTAATACGGTATAACGTCATAACATATAACCTATTTACGTTATAGCGTCATACCATATAACCTATTACGTTATAACGTCATAGCATATAACGTAATACGTTATAACATTATACCATATAACCTATTACGTTATAACGTCATCCCATATAACGTAATACGTTATAACGTCATCCCATATAACGTAATACGTTATAACGTCATACCATATAACGCAATACGTTATAACGTCGTCCTACATAACGTAATACGTTATAACGTCATCCTATATTACGTAATACGTTATAACGTCATCCCATATAACGAAATACGTTATAACGTCATCCCATAAAACGTAATACGTTCTAACGTCATCCCATATAACGTAATTCTGTGTATCGTCATAACATATAACCTATTGCGTTATAATGTCATACCATATAACCTATTTCGTTATAACGTCATCCCATATAACGTAATACGTTATAACGTCGTTCCACATAACGTAATACGTTATAACGTCATCCCATACTACGTAATACGTTACAACGTCATCCCATATAACGAAATACGTTATAACGTCATCCCATATAACGTAATACGCTATAATGTCTTCCCATATAACGTAATTCGGTATAACGTCATCCCATATTACGTAATACGTTATAACGTCATCCCATATAACGAAATACATTATAACATCATCCCATGTAACGTAATTCGGTATAACGTCATACCATATTACCTATTACGTTATAACGTCATACCATATTACGTAATACGTCATAGCGTCATCCTGTATAACGTAATACGTTATAGCGTCATACCATATAACGCAATACGTTATAACGTCATACCATATAACGTAATACGTTATAACGTCATACCACATAACGTAATACGGTATAACGTCATACCATATAAAATATTTAGGTTATAACATCATACCATATAACCTATTTCGTTATAACGTCATCCCATATAAGGTAATACGTTATAACGTCATCCCATATAACGTAATTCGTTATAACGTCATCCCATATAACGTAATACGGTATAACGTCATCCTCTATAACGTAATACGTTATAGCGTCATCCCATATAACGTAATACATTATAACGTCATACTATATAACGTAATACGTTATAGCGTCATCCCATATAACGTAATACGGTATAACATCATACCATATAACGTAGTACGGTATAACGTCATACCATATAAAATATTTACTTTATAACATCATACCATATAACGTAATACGTTATAACGTCATACCATATAACTTATTTCGTTATACCGTCGTCCCATATAACGCAATACGTTATAACGTCATCCCATATAACGCAATACGTTATAACGTTATACCATATAACCTATTACGTTATAACGTCATACCATATTACGTAATACGTTATAACGTCATCCTCTATAACGTAATACGTTATAGCGTCATCCCATATAACGTAATACATTATAACGTCATACTATATAACGTAATACGTTATAGCGTCATCCCATATAACGTAATACGGTATAACATCATACCACATAACCTATTTCGTTATAACGTCATCCTATATAAGTTAATACGTTATAACGTCTTACCATATAACGTAATACGTTATAACGTCATACCACATAACGTAATACGGTATAACGTCATACCATATAAAATATTTAGGTTATAACATCATACCATATAACCTATTTCGATATAACGTCATCCCATATAAGGTAATACGTTATAACGTCATCCCATATAACGTAATTCGTTATAACGTCATCCCATATAACGTAATACGGTATAACGTCATACCATATAAAATATTCACGTTATAACGTCATACCATATAACTTATTACGTTATACCGTCATCCCATATAACGTAATACATTATAACGTCATCCCATATAACGTAATACGTTATAACGTCATCCCATATAACGTAGTACGGTATAACGTCATACCATATAACCTATTTACGTTACAACGTCATACCATATAACTTATTACGTTATAACGTCATCCCATATAACGTAATACGGTATAACGTCATAACATATAACGCAATACGTTATAACGTCGTCCTACATAACGTAATACGTTATAACGTCATCCTATATTACGTAATACGTTATAACGTCATCCCATATAACGAAATACGTTATAACGTCAACCCATATAACGTAATACGTTCTAACGTCATCCCATATAACGTTGTACGGTATAACGTCATACCATATAACCTATTTACGTTATAACGTCATACCATATAACTTATTACGTTATAACGTCATCCCATACAACGTAATACGGTATAACGTCATAACATATAACCTATTTACGTTATAGCGTCATACCATATAACCTATTACGTTATAACGTCATAGCATATAACGTAATACGTTATAGCGTCATCCCATATAACGTAATACATTATAACGTCATACTATATAACGTAATACGTTATAGCGTCATCCCATATAACGTAATACGGTATAACATCATACCACATAACCTATTTCGTTATAACGTCATCCTATATAAGTTAATACGTTATAACGTCTTACCATATAACGTAATACGTTATAACGTCATACCACATAACGTAATACGGTATAACGTCATACCATATAAAATATTTAGGTTATAACATCATACCATATAACCTATTTCGTTATAACGTCATCCCATATAAGGTAATACGTTATAACGTCATCCCATATAACGTAATTCGTTATAACGCCATCCCATATAACGTAATACGGTATAACGTCATACCACATAAAATATTTACGTTATAACGTCATACCATATAACTTATTACGTTATACCGTCATCCCATATAACGTAATACATTATAACGTCATCCCATATAACGTAATACGTTATAACGTCATCCCATATAACGTAGTACGGTATAACGTCATACCATATAACCTATTTACGTTATAACGTCATACCATATAACTTATTACGTTATAACGTCATACCATATAACCTATTACGTTATAACGTCATACCATATTACGTAATACGTTATAACGTCATCCTCTATAACGTAATACGTTATAGCGTCATCCCATATAGCGTAATACATTATAACGTCATACTATATAACGTAATACGTTATAGCGTCATCCCATATAACGTAATACGGTATAACATCATACCACATAACCTATTTCGTTATAACGTCATCCTATATAAGTTAATACGTTATAACGTCTTACCATATAACGTAATACGTTATAACGTCATACCACATAACGTAATACGGTATAACGTCATACCATATAAAATATTTAGGTTATAACATCATACCATATAACCTATTTCGTTATAACGTCATCCCATATAAGGTAATACGTTATAACGTCATCCCATATAACGTAATTCGTTATAACGTCATCCCATATAACGTAATACGGTATAACGTCATACCATATAAAATATTTACGTTATAACGTCATACCATATAACTTATTACGTTATACCGTCATCCCATATAACGTAATACATTATAACGTCATCCCATATAACGTAATACGTTATAACGTCATCCCATATAACGTAGTACGGTATAACGTCATACCATATAACCTATTTACGTTATAACGTCATACCATATAACTTATTACGTTATAACGTCATCCCATATAACGTAATACGGTATAACGTCATAACATATAACGCAATACGTTATAACGTCGTCCTACATAACGTAATACGTTATAACGTCATCCCATACACCGTAATACGGTATAACGACATAACATATAACCTATTTACGTTATAGCGTCATACCATATAACCTATTTCGTTATAACGTCATCCCATATAACGAAATACGTTATAACGTCATCCCATATAACGTAATACGTTCTAACGTCATCCCATATAACGTAGTACGGTATAACGTCATACCATATAACCTATTTACGTTATAACGTCATCCCATATAACGTAATACGTTCTAACGTCATCCCATATAACGTAATTCTGTGTATCGTCATACCATATAACCTATTGCGTTATAATGTCATACCATATAACCTATTTCGTTATAACGTCATCCCATATAACGTAATACGTTATAACGTCGTTCCACATAACGTAATACGTTATAACGTCATCCCATACTACGTAATACGTTACAACGTCATCCCATATAACGAAATACGTTATAACGTCATCCCATATAACGTAATACGCTATAATGTCTTCCCATATAACGTAATTCGGTATAACGTCATCCCATATTACGTAATACGTTATAACGTCATCCCATATAACGAAATACGTTATAACGTCATCCCATGTAACGTAATTCGGTATAACGTCATACCATATAACCTATTTCGTTATAACGTCATCCTATATAAGTTAATACGTTATAACGTCTTACCATATAACGTAATACGTTATAACGTCATACCACATAACGTAGTACGGTATAACGTCATACCATATAAAATATTTAGGTTATAACATCATACCATATAACCTAGTTCGTTATAACGTCATCCCATATAAGGTAATACGTTATAACGTCATCCCATATAACGTAATTCGTTATAACGTCATCCCATATAACGTAATACGGTATAACGTCATACCATATAAAATATTTACGTTATAACGTCATACCATATAACTTATTACGTTATACCGTCATCCCATATAACGTAATACATTATAACGTCATCCCATATAACGTAATACGTTATAACGTCATCCCATATAACGTAGTACGGTATAACGTCATACCATATAACCTATTTACGTTATAACGTCATACCATATAACTTATTACGTTATAACGTCATCCCATATAACGTAATACGGTATAACGTCATAACATATAACGCAATACGTTATAACGTCGTCCTACATAACGTAATACGTTATAACGTCATCCTATATTAGGTAATACGTTATAACGTCATCCCATATAACGAAATACGTTATAACGTCATCCCATATAACGTAATACGTTCTAACGTCATCCCATATAACGTAGTACGGTATAACGTCATAACATATAACCTATTTACGTTATAACGTCATACCATATAACTTATTACGTTATAAAGTCATCCCATATAACTTAATACGTTATAAAGTTATACCATATAACGTAATACGTTATAACGTCACCCCATATAACGAAATTCGTTATAACGTCATCCCATATAACGTAATACGTTATAACGTCATCCCATATAACGTAATTCGGTATAACGTCATACCATATAACCTATTACGTTATAACGTCATACCATATAACATATTTCGTTATAACGTCATCCCATATAACGTAATACGTTATAACGTCATCCCATATAACGTAGTACGGTATAACGTCATAACATATAACCTATTTACGTTATAACGTCATACCATATAACTTATTACGTTATAACGTCATCCCATACACCGTAATACGGTATAACGACATGACATATAACCTATTTACGTTATAGCGTCATACCATATAACCTATTACGTTATAACGTCATAGCATATAACGTAATACGTTATAACGTTATACCATATAACCTATTACGTCATAACGTCATCCCATATAACGTAATACGTTATAACGTCATCCCATATAACGTAATACGTTATAACTTCATACCATATAACGCAATACGTTATAACGTCGTCCTACATAACGTAATACGTTATAACGTCATCCTATATTACGTAATACGTTATAACGTCATCCCATATAACGAAATACGTTATAACGTCATCCCATTCTACGTAATACGTTACAACGTCATCCCATATAACGAAATACGTTATAACGTCAACCCATATAACGTAGTACGGTATAACGACATACCATATAACCTATTTACGTTATAACGTCATACCATATAACTTATTACGTTATAACGTCATCCCATATAACGTAATACGGTATAACGTCATAACATATAACCTATTTACGTTATAGCGTCATACCATATAACCTATTACGTTATAACGTCATAGCATATAACGTAATACGTTATAACGTTATACCATATAACCTATTATGTTATAACGTCATCCCATATAACGTAATACGTTATAGCGTCATCCCATATAACATAATAGGTTATAACGTCATACTATATAACGTAATACGTTACAACGTCATCCCATATAACGTAATTCGGTATAACGTCATACCATATAACCTATTGCGTTATAATGTCATACCATATAAACTATTTCGTTATAACGTCATCCCATATAACGTAATACGTTATAACGTCGTTCCACATAACGTAATACGTTATAACGTCATCCTATATTACGTAATACGTTATAACGTCCTCCCATATAACGAAATACGTTATAGCGTCATCCCATATAACGTAATACGGTATAACGTCATACCATATAACCTATTACGCTATAACGTCATACCATATAACCTATTTCGTTATAACGTCATCCCATATAACATAATACGTTATAACGTCATACGATATAACGTAATACGTTATAACGTCATACAATATAACGCAATACCTTATAACGTCGTCCCACACAACTTATTACGTTATAACGTCATCCCATATAACGTAATACGGTATAACGTCATAACATATAACCTATTTACGTTATAGCGTCATACCATATAACCTATTACGTTATAACGTCATAGCATATAACGTAATACGTTATAACGTCATACCATATAACGCAATACGTTATAACGTCGTCCTACATAACGTAATACGTTATAACGTCATCCTATATTACGTAATACGTTATAACGTCATCCCATATAACGAAATACGTTATAACGTCATCCCATATAACGTAATACGTTCTAACGTCATCCCATATAACGTAGTACGGTATAACGTCATAACATATAACCTATTTACGTTATAACGTCATACCATATAACTTATTACGTTATAACGTCATCCCATACACCGTAATACGGTATAACGACATAACATATAACCTATTTACGTTATAGCGTCATACCATATAAAATATTTAGGTTATAACATCATACCATATAACCTATTTCGTTATAACGTCATCCCATATAAGGTAATACGTTATAACGTCATCCCATATAACGTAATTCGTTATAACGTCATCCCATATAACGTAATACGGTATAACGTCATCCTCTATAACGTAATACGTTATAGCGTCATCCCATATAACGTAATACATTATAACGTCATACTATATAACGTAATACGTTATAGCGTCATCCCATATAACGTAATACGGTATAACATCATACCATATAACGTAGTACGGTATAACGTCATACCATATAAAATATTTACTTTATAACATCATACCATATAACGTAATACGTTATAACGTCATACCATATAACTTATTTCGTTATACCGTCGTCCCATATAACGCAATACGTTATAACGTCATCCCATATAACGCAATACGTTATAACGTTATACCATATAACCTATTACGTTATAACGTCATACCATATTACGTAATACGTTATAACGTCATCCTCTATAACGTAATACGTTATAGCGTCATCCCATATAACGTAATACATTATAACGTCATACTATATAACGTAATACGTTATAGCGTCATCCCATATAACGTAATACGGTATAACATCATACCACATAACCTATTTCGTTATAACGTCATCCTATATAAGTTAATACGTTATAACGTCTTACCATATAACGTAATACGTTATAACGTCATACCACATAACGTAATACGGTATAACGTCATACCATATAAAATATTTAGGTTATAACATCATACCATATAACCTATTTCGATATAACGTCATCCCATATAAGGTAATACGTTATAACGTCATCCCATATAACGTAATTCGTTATAACGTCATCCCATATAACGTAATACGGTATAACGTCATACCATATAAAATATTCACGTTATAACGTCATACCATATAACTTATTACGTTATACCGTCATCCCATATAACGTAATACATTATAACGTCATCCCATATAACGTAATACGTTATAACGTCATCCCATATAACGTAGTACGGTATAACGTCATACCATATAACCTATTTACGTTACAACGTCATACCATATAACTTATTACGTTATAACGTCATCCCATATAACGTAATACGGTATAACGTCATAACATATAACGCAATACGTTATAACGTCGTCCTACACAACGTAATACGTTATAACGTCATCCTATATTACGTAATACGTTATAACGTCATCCCATATAACGAAATACGTTATAACGTCAACCCATATAACGTAATACGTTCTAACGTCATCCCATATAACGTTGTACGGTATAACGTCATACCATATAACCTATTTACGTTATAACGTCATACCATATAACTTATTACGTTATAACGTCATCCCATACAACGTAATACGGTATAACGTCATAACATATAACCTATTTACGTTATAGCGTCATACCATATAACCTATTACGTTATAACGTCATAGCATATAACGTAATACGTTATAGCGTCATCCCATATAACGTAATACATTATAACGTCATACTATATAACGTAATACGTTATAGCGTCATCCCATATAACGTAATACGGTATAACATCATACCACATAACCTATTTCGTTATAACGTCATCCTATATAAGTTAATACGTTATAACGTCTTACCATATAACGTAATACGTTATAACGTCATACCACATAACGTAATACGGTATAACGTCATACCATATAAAATATTTAGGTTATAACATCATACCATATAACCTATTTCGTTATAACGTCATCCCATATAAGGTAATACGTTATAACGTCATCCCATATAACGTAATTCGTTATAACGCCATCCCATATAACGTAATACGGTATAACGTCATACCACATAAAATATTTACGTTATAACGTCATACCATATAACTTATTACGTTATACCGTCATCCCATATAACGTAATACATTATAACGTCATCCCATATAACGTAATACGTTATAACGTCATCCCATATAACGTAGTACGGTATAACGTCATACCATATAACCTATTTACGTTATAACGTCATACCATATAACTTATTACGTTATAACGTCATACCATATAACCTATTACGTTATAACGTCATACCATATTACGTAATACGTTATAACGTCATCCTCTATAACGTAATACGTTATAGCGTCATCCCATATAGCGTAATACATTATAACGTCATACTATATAACGTAATACGTTATAGCGTCATCCCATATAACGTAATACGGTATAACATCATACCACATAACCTATTTCGTTATAACGTCATCCTATATAAGTTAATACGTTATAACGTCTTACCATATAACGTAATACGTTATAACGTCATACCACATAACGTAATACGGTATAACGTCATACCATATAAAATATTTAGGTTATAACATCATACCATATAACCTATTTCGTTATAACGTCATCCCATATAAGGTAATACGTTATAACGTCATCCCATATAACGTAATTCGTTATAACGTCATCCCATATAACGTAATACGGTATAACGTCATACCATATAAAATATTTACGTTATAACGTCATACCATATAACTTATTACGTTATACCGTCATCCCATATAACGTAATACATTATAACGTCATCCCATATAACGTAATACGTTATAACGTCATCCCATATAACGTAGTACGGTATAACGTCATACCATATAACCTATTTACGTTATAACGTCATACCATATAACTTATTACGTTATAACGTCATCCCATATAACGTAATACGGTATAACGTCATAACATATAACGCAATACGTTATAACGTCGTCCTACATAACGTAATACGTTATAACGTCATCCCATACACCGTAATACGGTATAACGACATAACATATAACCTATTTACGTTATAGCGTCATACCATATAACCTATTTCGTTATAACGTCATCCCATATAACGAAATACGTTATAACGTCATCCCATATAACGTAATACGTTCTAACGTCATCCCATATAACGTAGTACGGTATAACGTCATACCATATAACCTATTTACGTTATAACGTCATCCCATATAACGTAATACGTTCTAACGTCATCCCATATAACGTAATTCTGTGTATCGTCATACCATATAACCTATTGCGTTATAATGTCATACCATATAACCTATTTCGTTATAACGTCATCCCATATAACGTAATACGTTATAACGTCGTTCCACATAACGTAATACGTTATAACGTCATCCCATACTACGTAATACGTTACAACGTCATCCCATATAACGAAATACGTTATAACGTCATCCCATATAACGTAATACGCTATAATGTCTTCCCATATAACGTAATTCGGTATAACGTCATCCCATATTACGTAATACGTTATAACGTCATCCCATATAACGAAATACGTTATAACGTCATCCCATGTAACGTAATTCGGTATAACGTCATACCATATAACCTATTTCGTTATAACGTCATCCTATATAAGTTAATACGTTATAACGTCTTACCATATAACGTAATACGTTATAACGTCATACCACATAACGTAGTACGGTATAACGTCATACCATATAAAATATTTAGGTTATAACATCATACCATATAACCTAGTTCGTTATAACGTCATCCCATATAAGGTAATACGTTATAACGTCATCCCATATAACGTAATTCGTTATAACGTCATCCCATATAACGTAATACGGTATAACGTCATACCATATAAAATATTTACGTTATAACGTCATACCATATAACTTATTACGTTATACCGTCATCCCATATAACGTAATACATTATAACGTCATCCCATATAACGTAATACGTTATAACGTCATCCCATATAACGTAGTACGGTATAACGTCATACCATATAACCTATTTACGTTATAACGTCATACCATATAACTTATTACGTTATAACGTCATCCCATATAACGTAATACGGTATAACGTCATAACATATAACGCAATACGTTATAACGTCGTCCTACATAACGTAATACGTTATAACGTCATCCTATATTAGGTAATACGTTATAACGTCATCCCATATAACGAAATACGTTATAACGTCATCCCATATAACGTAATACGTTCTAACGTCATCCCATATAACGTAGTACGGTATAACGTCATAACATATAACCTATTTACGTTATAACGTCATACCATATAACTTATTACGTTATAAAGTCATCCCATATAACTTAATACGTTATAAAGTTATACCATATAACGTAATACGTTATAACGTCACCCCATATAACGAAATTCGTTATAACGTCATCCCATATAACGTAATACGTTATAACGTCATCCCATATAACGTAATTCGGTATAACGTCATACCATATAACCTATTACGTTATAACGTCATACCATATAACATATTTCGTTATAACGTCATCCCATATAACGTAATACGTTATAACGTCATCCCATATAACGTAGTACGGTATAACGTCATAACATATAACCTATTTACGTTATAACGTCATACCATATAACTTATTACGTTATAACGTCATCCCATACACCGTAATACGGTATAACGACATGACATATAACCTATTTACGTTATAGCGTCATACCATATAACCTATTACGTTATAACGTCATAGCATATAACGTAATACGTTATAACGTTATACCATATAACCTATTACGTCATAACGTCATCCCATATAACGTAATACGTTATAACGTCATCCCATATAACGTAATACGTTATAACTTCATACCATATAACGCAATACGTTATAACGTCGTCCTACATAACGTAATACGTTATAACGTCATCCTATATTACGTAATACGTTATAACGTCATCCCATATAACGAAATACGTTATAACGTCATCCCATTCTACGTAATACGTTACAACGTCATCCCATATAACGAAATACGTTATAACGTCAACCCATATAACGTAGTACGGTATAACGACATACCATATAACCTATTTACGTTATAACGTCATACCATATAACTTATTACGTTATAACGTCATCCCATATAACGTAATACGGTATAACGTCATAACATATAACCTATTTACGTTATAGCGTCATACCATATAACCTATTACGTTATAACGTCATAGCATATAACGTAATACGTTATAACGTTATACCATATAACCTATTATGTTATAACGTCATCCCATATAACGTAATACGTTATAGCGTCATCCCATATAACATAATAGGTTATAACGTCATACTATATAACGTAATACGTTACAACGTCATCCCATATAACGTAATTCGGTATAACGTCATACCATATAACCTATTGCGTTATAATGTCATACCATATAAACTATTTCGTTATAACGTCATCCCATATAACGTAATACGTTATAACGTCGTTCCACATAACGTAATACGTTATAACGTCATCCTATATTACGTAATACGTTATAACGTCCTCCCATATAACGAAATACGTTATAGCGTCATCCCATATAACGTAATACGGTATAACGTCATACCATATAACCTATTACGCTATAACGTCATACCATATAACCTATTTCGTTATAACGTCATCCCATATAACATAATACGTTATAACGTCATACGATATAACGTAATACGTTATAACGTCATACAATATAACGCAATACCTTATAACGTCGTCCCACACAACTTATTACGTTATAACGTCATCCCATATAACGTAATACGGTATAACGTCATAACATATAACCTATTTACGTTATAGCGTCATACCATATAACCTATTACGTTATAACGTCATAGCATATAACGTAATACGTTATAACGTCATACCATATAACGCAATACGTTATAACGTCGTCCTACATAACGTAATACGTTATAACGTCATCCTATATTACGTAATACGTTATAACGTCATCCCATATAACGAAATACGTTATAACGTCATCCCATATAACGTAATACGTTCTAACGTCATCCCATATAACGTAGTACGGTATAACGTCATAACATATAACCTATTTACGTTATAACGTCATACCATATAACTTATTACGTTATAACGTCATCCCATACACCGTAATACGGTATAACGACATAACATATAACCTATTTACGTTATAGCGTCATACCATATAACCTATTACGTTATAACGTCATAGCATATAACGTAATACGTTATAACGTTATACCATATAACCTATTACGTCATAACGTCATCCCATATAACGTAATACGTTATAACGTCATCCCATATAACGTAATACGTTATAACTTCATACCATATAACGCAATACGTTATAACGTCGTCCTACATAACGTAATACGTTATAACGTCATCCTATATTACGTAATACGTTATAACGTCATCCCATATAACGAAATACGTTATAACGTCATCCCATATAACGTAATACGTTCTAACGTCATCCCATATAACGTAATTCTGTGTATCGTCATACCATATAACCTATTGCGTTATAATGTCATACCATATAACCTATTTCGTTATAACGTCATCCCATATTACGTAATACGTTATAACGTCGTTCCATATAATGTAATACGTTATAACGTCATCCCATTCTACGTAATACGTTACAACGTCATCCCATATAACGAAATACGTTATAACGTCATCCCATATAACGTAGTACGGTATAACGACATACCATATAACCTATTTACATTATAACGTCATACCATATAACTTATTACGTTATAACTTCATCCCATATAACGTAATACGGTATAACGTCATAACATATAACGCAATACGTTATAACGTCGTCCTACATAACGTAATACGTTATAACGTCATCCTATATTACGTAATACGTTATAACGTCATCCCATATAACGAAATACGTTATAACGTCAACCCATATAACGTAATACGTTCTAACGTCATCCCATATAACGTTGTACAGTATAACGTCATACCATATAACCTATTTACGTTATAACGTCATACCATATAACTTATTACGTTATAACGTCATCCCATACAACGTAATACGGTATAACGTCATAACATATAACCTATTTACGTTATAGCGTCATACCATATAACCTATTACGTTATAACGTCATAGCATATAACGTAATACGTTATAGCGTCATCCCATATAACGTAATACATTATAACGTCATACTATATAACGTAATACGTTATAGCGTCATCCCATATAACGTAATACGGTATAACATCATACCACATAACCTATTTCGTTATAACGTCATCCTATATAAGTTAATACGTTATAACGTCTTACCATATAACGTAATACGTTATAACGTCATACGACATAACGTAATACGGTATAACGTCATACCATATAAAATATTTAGGTTATAACATCATACCATATAACCTATTTCGTTATAACGTCATCCCATATAAGGTAATACGTTATAACGTCATCCCATATAACGTAATTCGTTATAACGTCATCCCATATAACGTAATACGGTATAACGTCATACCACATAAAATAATTACGTTATAACGTCATACCATATAACTTATTACGTTATAACGTCATCCCATACAACGTAATACGGTATAACGTCATAACATATAACCTATTTACGTTATAGCGTCATACCATATAACCTATTACGTTATAACGTCATAGCATATAACGTAATACGTTATAGCGTCATCCCATATAACGTAATACATTATAACGTCATACTATATAACGTAATACGTTATAGCGTCATCCCATATAACGTAATACGGTATAACATCATACCACATAACCTATTTCGTTATAACGTCATCCTATATAAGTTAATACGTTATAACGTCTTACCATATAACGTAATACGTTATAACGTCATACGACATAACGTAATACGGTATAACGTCATACCATATAAAATATTTAGGTTATAACATCATACCATATAACCTATTTCGTTATAACGTCATCCCATATAAGGTAATACGTTATAACGTCATCCCATATAACGTAATTCGTTATAACGTCATCCCATATAACGTAATACGGTATAACGTCATACCACATAAAATAATTACGTTATAACGTCATACCATATAACTTATTACGTTATACCGTCATCCCATATAACGTAATACATTATAACGTCATCCCATATAACGTAATACGTTATAACGTCATCCCATATAACGTAGTACGGTATAACGTCATACCATATAACCTATTTACGTTATAACGTCATACCATATAACTTATTACATTATAACGTCATCTCATATAACGTAATACGGTATAACGTCATAACATATAACGCAATACGTTATAACGTCATCCCATATAACGTAATACGTTCTAACGTCATCCCATATAACGTAATTCTGTGTATCGTCATACCATATAACCTATTGCGTTATAATGTCATACCATATAACCTATTTCGTTATAACGACATCCCATATTACGTAATACGTTATAACGTCGTTCCACATAACGTAATACGTTATAACGTCATCCCATACTACGTAATACGTTACAACGTCATCCCATATAACGAAATACGTTATAACGTCATCCCATATAACGTAGTACGGTATAACGACATACCATATAACCTATTTACGTTATAACGTCATACCATATAACTTATTACGTTATAACGTCATTCCATATAACGTAATACGGTATAACGTCATAACATATAACCTATTTACGTTATAGCGTCATACCATATAACCTATTACGTTATAACGTCATAGCATATAACGTAATACGTTATAACGTTATACCATATAACCTATTACGTTATAACGTCATCCCATATAACGTAATACGTTATAGCGTCATCCCATATAACATAATACGTTATAACGTCATACTATATAACGTAATACGTTACAACGTTATCCCATATAACGTAATTCGGTATAACGTCATACCATATAACCTATTGCGTTATAATGTCATACCATATAACCTATTTCGTTATAACGTCATCCCATATAACGTAATACGTTATAACGTCGTTCCACATAACGTAATACGTTATAACGTCATCCTATATTACGTAATACGTTATAACGTCCTCCCATATAACGAAATACGTTATAGCGTCATCCCATATAACGTAATACGGTATAACGTCATACCATATAACCTACTACGCTATAACATCATACCATATAACCTATTTCGTTATAACGTCATCCCATATAACATAATACGTTATAACGTCTTACCATATAACGTAATACGTTATAACGTCATACAATATAACGCAATACCTTATAACGTCGTCCCACATAACGTAATACGTTATAACGTCATCCTATATTACGTAATACGTTATAACGTCATCCCATATAACGAAATACGTTATAACGTCATCCCATATAACGTAATACGTTCTAACGTCATCCCATATAACGTAATTCTGTGTATCGTCATACCATATAACCTATTGCGTTATAATGTCATACCATATAACCTATTTCGTTATAACGTCATCCCATATAACGTAATACGTTATAACGTCATACAATATAACGCAATACGTTATAACGTCGTCCCACATAACGTATTACGTTATAACGTCCTCCCATATAACGAAATACGTTATAACGTCATCCCATATAACGTAATACGTTATAACGTCATCCCATATAACGTAGTACGGTGTAACGTCATACCATATAACCTATTTACGTTATAACGTCATACCATATAACTTATTACGTTATAACGTTATCCCATATAACGTAATACGGTATAACGTCATAACATATAACCTATTTACGTTATAGCGTCATACCATATAACCTATTACGTTATAACGTCATAGCATATAACGTAATACGTTATAACGTTATACCATATAACCTATTACGTTATAACGTCATCCCATATAACGTAATACGTTATAACGTCATCCCATATAACGTAATACGTTATAACGTCATACCATATAACGCAATACGTTATAACGTCGTCCTACATAACGTAATACGTTATAACGTCATCCTATATTACGTAATACGTTATAACGTCATCCCATATAACGAAATACGTTATAACGTCATCCCATATAACATAATACGTTCTAACGTCATCCCATATAACGTAATTCTGTGTATCGTCATACCATATAACCTATTGCGTTATAATGTCATACCATATAACCTATTTCGTTATAACGTCATCCCATATAACGTAATACGTTATAACGTCGTTCCAGATAACGTAATACGTTATAACGTCATCCCACACTACGTAATACGTTACAACGTCATCCCATATAACGAAATACGTTATAACGTCATCCCATATAACGTAATACGCTATAATGTCTTCCCATATAACGTAATTCGGTATAACGTCATCCCATATAACTTAATACGTTATAAAGTTATACCATATAACGTAATACGTTATAACGTCACCCCATATAACGAAATTCGTTATAACGTCATCCCATATAACGTAATACGTTATAACGTCATCCCATATAACGTAATTCGGTATAACGTCATACCATATAACCTATTACGTTATAACGTCATACCATATAACATATTTCGTTATAACGTCATCCCATATAACGTAATACGTTATAACGTCATACCATATAACGTAATACGTTATAACGTCATACCACATAACGTAATACGTTATAACGTCATGCCATATAAAGTAATACGTTATAACCTCATACCACATAACGTATTACGTTATTACGTTATTACATATAACGTAATGCGTTATAACGTTATACCATATAACGTATTACGTTATACCGTCATACCATATAACGTAATACGTTATAACGTTATACCATATAACGTATTACGTTATAACGTCATCCCATATAACGTAATACGTTATAACGTCATCCCATATAACGTAATACGTTATAACGTCATCCCATATAACGTAATTCGGTATAACGTCATAGCATATAACCTATTACGTTATAGCGTCATACCATATAACCTATTACGTTATAACGTCATAGCATATAACGTAATACGTTATAACGTTATACCATATAACCTATTATGTTATAACGTCATCCTATATTACGTAATACGTTATAACGTCATCCCATATAACGAAATACGTTATAACGTCATCCCATATAACGTAATACGTTCTAACGTCATCCCATATAACGTAATTCTGTGTATCGTCATACCATATAACCTATTGCGTTATAATGTCACACCATATAACCTATTTCGTTATAACGTCATCCCATATTACGTAATACGTTATAACGTCGTTCCACATAACGTAATACGTTATAACGTCATCCCATTCTACGTAATACGTTACAACGTCATCCCATATAACGAAATACGTTATAATGTCATCCCATATAACGTAATACGGTATAACGTCATAACATATAACCTATTTACGTTATAGCGTCATACCATATAACCTATTACGTTATAACGTCATAGCATATAACGTAATACGTTATAACGTTATACCATATAACATATTACGTTATAACGTCATCACATATAACGTAATACGTTATAACGTCATCCCATATAACGTAATACGTTATAACGTCATACCATATAACGCAATACGTTATAACGTCGTCCTACATAACGTAATACGTTATAACGTCATCCTATATTACGTAATACGTTATAACGTCATCCCATATAACGAAATACGTTATAACGTCATCCCATATAAAGTAATACGTTCTAAGGTCATCCCATATAACGTAATTCTGTGTATCGTCATACCATATAACCTATTGCGTTATAATGTCATACCATATAACCTATTTCGTTATAACGTCATCCCATATAACGTAATACGTTATAACGTCGATCCAGATAACGTAATACGTTATAACGTCATCCCATACTACGTAATACGTTACAACGTCATCCCATATAACGAAATACGTTATAACGTCATCCCATATAACGTAATACGCTATAATGTCTTCCCATATAACGTAATTCGGTATAACGTCATCCCATATAACTTAATACGTTATAAAGTTATACCATATAACGTAATACGTTATAACGTCACCCCATATAACGAAATTCGTTATAACGTTATACCATATAACGTATTACGTTATACCGTCATACCATATAACGTAATACGTTATAACGTTATACCATATAACGTATTACGTTCTAACGTCATCCCATATAACGTAATTCTGTGTATCGTCATACCATATAACCTATTGCGTTATAATGTCATACCATATAACCTATTTCGTTATAACGTCATCCCATATAACGTAATACGTTATAACGTCGATCCAGATAACGTAATACGTTATAACGTCATCCCATATAACGTAATACGTTATAGCGTCATACAATATAACGCAATACCTTATAACGTCGTCCCACATAACGTAATACGTTATAACGTCATCCTATATTACGTAATACGTTATAACGTCATCCCATATAACGAAATAAGTTATAACGTCATCCCATATAACGTAATACGTTCTAACGTCATCCCATATAACGTAATTCTGTGTATCGTCATACCATATAACCTATTGCGTTATAATGTCATACCATATAACCTATTTCGTTATAACGTCATCCCGTATAACGTAATACGTTATAACGTCATACAATATAACGCAATCCGTTATAACGTCATACAATATAACGCAATACGTTATAACGTCGTCCCACATAACGTAATACGTTATAACGTCCACCCATATAACGTAATACGGTATAACGTCATACCATATAACCTATTACGCTATAACATCATACCATATAACCTATTTCGTTATAACGTCATCCCATATAACATAATACGTTATAACGACTTACCATATAACGTAATACGTTATAACGTCATACAATATAACGCAATACCTTATAACGTCGTCCCACATAACGTAATACGTTATAACGTCATCCTATATTACGTAATACGTTATAACGTCATCCCATATAACGAAATACGTTATAACGTCATCCCATATAACGTAATACGTTCTAACGTCATCCCATATAACGTAATTCTGTGTATCGTCATACCATATAACCTATTGCGTTATAATGTCATACCATATAACCTATTTCGTTATAACGTCATCCCATATAACGTAATACGTTATAACGTCATACAATATAACGCAATACGTTATAACGTCGTCCGACATAACGTATAACGTTATAACGTCACCCCATATAACGTAATTCGTTATAACGTCATCCCATATAACGTAATACGTTATAACGTCATCCCATATAACGTAATTCGATATAACGTCATACCATATAAGCTATTACGTTAGAACGTCATACCATATAACATATTTCGTTATAACGTCATCCCATATAACGTAATACGTTATAACGTCATACCATATAACGTAATACGTTATAACGTCATACCACATAACGTAATACGTTATAACGTCATGCCATATAAAGTAATACGTTATAACCTCATACCACATAACGTATTACGTTATTACGTTATTACATATAACGTAATGCGTTATAACGTTATACCATATAACGTATTACTTTATACCGTCATACCATATAACGTAATACGTTATAACGTTATACCATATAACGTATTACGTTATAACGTCATCCCATATAACGTAATACGTTCTAACGTCATCCCATATAACGTAATTCTGTGTATCGTCATACCATATAACCTATTGCGTTATAATGTCATACCATATAACCTATTTCGTTATAACGTCATCCCATATAACGTAATACGTTATAACGTCATACAATATAACGCAATACCTTATAACGTCGTCCCACATAACGTAATACGTTATAACGTCATCCTATATTACGTAATACGTTATGACGTCATCCCATATAACGAAATACGTTATAACGTCATCCCATATAACGTAATACGTTCTAACGTCATCCCATATAACGTAATTCTGTGTATCGTCATACCATATAACCTATTGCGTTATAATGTCATACCATATAACCTATTTCGTTATAACGTCATCCCATATAACGTAATACGTTATAACGTCATCCTCTATTACGTAATACGTTATAACGTCATCCCATATAACGAAATACGTTATAACGTCATCCCATATAACGTAATACGTTCTAACGTCGTCCTACATAACGTAATACGTTATAACGTCATCCTCTATTACGTAATACGTTATAACGTCATCCCATATAACGTAATTCTGTGTATCGTCATACCATATAACCTATTGCGTTATAATGTCATACCATATAACCTATTTCGTTATAACGTCATCCCATATAACGTAATACGTTATAACGTCATCCTCTATTACGTAATACGTTATAACGTCATACCATATAACGTAATACGTTATAACGTCATACCATATAACTTATTTCGTTATACCGTCGTCCCATATAACGCAATACGTTATAACGTCATCCCATATAACGCAATACGTTATAACGTCATACCATATAACCTATTACGTTATAACGTCATACCATATTACGTAATACGTTATAACGTCATCCTCTATAACGTAATACGTTATAGCGTCATCCCATATAACGTAATACATTATAACGTCATACTATATAACGTAATACGTTATAGCGTCATCCCATATAACGTAATACGGTATAACATCATACCACATAACCTATTTCGTTATAACGTCATCCTATATAAGTTAATACGTTATAACGTCTTACCATATAACGTAATACGTTATAACGTCATACCACATAACGTAATACGGTATAACGTCATACCATATAAAATATTTAGGTTATAACATCATACCATATAACCTATTTCGATATAACGTCATCCCATATAAGGTAATACGTTATAACGTCATCCCATATAACGTAATTCGTTATAACGTCATCCCATATAACGTAATACGGTATAACGTCATACCATATAAAATATTTACGTTATACCGTCATCCCATATAACGTAATACATTATAACGTCATCCCATATAACGTAATACGTTATAACGTCATCCCATATAACGTAGTACGGTATAACGTCATACCATATAACCTATTTACGTTACAACGTCATACCATATAACTTATTACGTTATAACGTCATCCCATATAACGTAATACGGTATAACGTCATAACATATAACGCAATACGTTATAACGTCGTCCTACATAACGTAATACGTTATAACGTCATCCTATATTACGTAATACGTTATAACGTCATCCCATATAACGAAATACGTTATAACGTCAACCCATATAACGTAATACGTTCTAACGTCATCCCATATAACGTTGTACGGTATAACGTCATACCATATAACCTATTTACGTTATAACGTCATACCATATAACTTATTACGTTATAACGTCATCCCATACAACGTAATACGGTATAACGTCATAACATATAACCTATTTACGTTATAGCGTCATACCATATAACCTATTACGTTATAACGTCATAGCATATAACGTAATACGTTATAGCGTCATCCCATATAACGTAATACATTATAACGTCATACTATATAACGTAATACGTTATAGCGTCATCCCATATAACGTAATACGGTATAACATCATACCACATAACCTATTTCGTTATAACGTCATCCTATATAAGTTAATACGTTATAACGTCTTACCATATAACGTAATACGTTATAACGTCATACCACATAACGTAATACGGTATAACGTCATACCATATAAAATATTTAGGTTATAACATCATACCATATAACCTATTTCGTTATAACGTCATCCCATATAAGGTAATACATTATAACGTCATCCCATATAACGTAATTCGTTATAACGTCATCCCATATAACGTAATACGGTATAACGTCATACCACATAAAATAATTACGTTATAACGTCATACCATATAACTTATTACGTTATACCGTCATCCCATATAACGTAATACATTATAACGTCATCCCATATAACGTAATACGTTATAACGTCATCCCATATAACGTAGTACGGTATAACGTCATACCATATAACCTATTTACGTTATAACGTCATACCATATAACTTATTACATTATAACGTCATCCCATATAACGTAATACGGTATAACGTCATAACATATAACGCAATACGTTATAACGTCATCCCATATAACGTAATACGTTCTAACGTCATCCCATATAACGTAATTCTGTGTATCGTCATACCATATAACCTATTGCGTTGTAATGTCATACCATATAACCTATTTCGTTATAACGTCATCCCATATTACGTAATACGTTATAACGTCGTTCCACATAACGTAATACGTTATAACGTCATCCCATACTACGTAATACGTTACAACGTCATCCCATATAACGAAATACGTTATAACGTCATCCCATATAACGTAGTACGGTATAACGACATACCATATAACCTATTTACGTTATAACGTCATACCATATAACTTATTACGTTATAACGTCATTCCATATAACGTAATACGGTATAACGTCATAACATATAACCTATTTACGTTATAGCGTCATACCATATAACCTATTACGTTATAACGTCATAGCATATAACGTAATACGTTATAACGTTATACCATATAACCTATTACGTTATAACGTCATCCCACATAACGTAATACGTTATAGCGTCATCCCATATAACATAATACGTTATGACGTCATACTATATAACGTAATACGTTACAACGTTATCCCATATAACGTAATTCGGTATAACGTCATACCATATAACCTATTGCGTTATAATGTCATACCATATAACCTATTTCGTTATAACGTCATCCCATATAACGTAATACGTTATAACGTCGTTCCACATAACGTAATACGTTATAACGTCATCCTATATTACGTAATACGTTATAACGTCCTCCCATATAACGAAATACGTTATAGCGTCATCCCATATAACGTAATACGGTATAACGTCATACCATATAACCTATTACGCTATAACATCATACCATATAACCTATTTCGTTATAACGTCATCCCATATAACATAATACGTTATAACGTCTTACCATATAACGTAATACGTTATAACGTCATACAATATAACGCAATACCTTATAACGTCGTCCCACATAACGTAATACGTTATAACGTCATCCTATATTACGTAATACGTTATAACGTCATCCCATATAACGAAATACGTTATAACGTCATCCCATATAACGTAATACGTTCTAACGTCATCCCATATAACGTAATTCTGTGTATCGTCATACCATATAACCTACTGCGTTATAATGTCATACCATATAACCTATTTCGTTATAACGTCATCCCATATAACGTAATACGTTATAACGTCATACAATATAACGCAATACGTTATAACGTCGTCCCACATAACGTATTACGTTATAACGTCCTCCCATATAACGAAATACGTTATAACGTCATCCCATATAACGTAATACGTTATAACGTCATCCCATATAACGTAGTACGGTGTAACGTCATACCATATAACCTATTTACGTTATAACGTCATACCATATAACTTATTACGTTATAACGTTATCCCATATAACGTAATACGGTATAACGTCATAACATATAACCTATTTACGTTATAGCGTCATACCATATAACCTATTACGTGATAACGTCATAGCATATAACGTAATACGTTATAACGTTATACCATATAACCTATTACGTTATAACGTCATCCCATATAACGTAATACGTTATAACGTCATCCCATATAACGTAATACGTTATAACGTCATACCATATAACGCAATACGTTATAACGTCGTCCTACATAACGTAATACGTTATAACGTCATCCTATATTACGTAATACGTTATAACGTCATCCCATATAACGAAATACGTTATAACGTCATCCCATATAACGTAATACGTTCTAACGTCATCCCATATAACGTAATTCTGTGTATCGTCATACCATATAACCTATTGCGTTATAATGTCATACCATATAACCTATTTCGTTATAACGTCATCCCATATAACGTAATACGTTATAACGTCGATCCAGATAACGTAATACGTTATAACGTCATCCCATACTACGTAATACGTTACAACGTCATCCCATATAACGAAATACGTTATAACGTCATCCCATATAACGTAATACGCTATAATGTCTTCCCATATAAAGTAATTCGGTATAACGTCATCCCATATAACTTAATACGTTATAAAGTTATACCATATAACGTAATACGTTATAACGTCACCCCATATAACGAAATTCGTTATAACGTTATACCATATAACGTATTACGTTATACCGTCATACCATATAACGTAATACGTTATAACGTTATACCATATAACGTATTACGTTCTAACGTCATCCCATATAACGTAATTCTGTGTATCGTCATACCATATAACCTATTGCGTTATAATGTCATACCATATAACCTATTTCGTTATAACGTCATCCCATATAACGTAATACGTTATAACGTCGATCCAGATAACGTAATACGTTATAACGTCATCCCATATAACGTAATACGTTATAGCGTCATACAATATAACCCAATACCTTATAACGTCGTCCCACATAACGTAATACGTTATAACGTCATCCTATATTACGTAATACGTTATAACGTCATCCCATATAACGAAATAAGTTATAACGTCATCCCATATAACGTAATACGTTCTAACGTCATCCCATATAACGTAATTCTGTGTATCGTCATACCATATAACCTATTGCGTTATAATGTCATACCATATAACCTATTTCGTTATAACGTCATCCCATATAACGTAATACGTTATAACGTCATACAATATAACGCAATCCGTTATAACGTCATACAATATAACGCAATACGTTATAACGTCGTCCCACATAACGTAATACGTTATAACGTCCACCCATATAACGTAATACGGTATAACGTCATACCATATAACCTATTACGCTATAACATCATACCATATAACCTATTTCGTTATAACGTCATCCCATATAACATAATACGTTATAACGACTTACCATATAACGTAATACGTTATAACGTCATACAATATAACGCAATACCTTATAACGTCGTCCCACATAACGTAATACGTTATAACGTCATCCTATATTACGTAATACGTTATAACGTCATCCCATATAACGAAATACGTTATAACGTCATCCCATATAACGTAATACGTTCTAACGTCATCCCATATAACGTAATTCTGTGTATCGTCATACCATATAACCTATTGCGTTATAATGTCATACCATATAACCTATTTCGTTATAACGTCATCCCATATAACGTAATACGTTATAACGTCATACAATATAACGCAATACGTTATAACGTCGTCCGACATAACGTATAACGTTATAACGTCACCCCATATAACGTAATTCGTTATAACGTCATCCCATATAACGTAATACGTTATAACGTCATCCCATATAACGTAATTCGATATAACGTCATACCATATAACCTATTACGTTAGAACGTCATACCATATAACATATTTCGTTATAACGTCATCCCATATAACGTAATACGTTATAACGTCATACCATATAACGTAATACGTTATAACGTCATACCACATAACGTAATACGTTATAACGTCATGCCATATAAAGTAATACGTTATAACCTCATACCACATAACGTATTACGTTATTACGTTATTACATATAACGTAATGCGTTATAACGTTATACCATATAACGTATTACTTTATACCGTCATACCATATAACGTAATACGTTATAACGTTATACCATATAACGTATTACGTTATAACGTCATCCCATATAACGTAATACGTTCTAACGTCATCCCATATAACGTAATTCTGTGTATCGTCATACCATATAACCTATTGCGTTATAATGTCATACCATATAACCTATTTCGTTATAACGTCATCCCATATAACGTAATACGTTATAACGTCATACAATATAACGCAATACCTTATAACGTCGTCCCACATAACGTAATACGTTATAACGTCATCCTATATTACGTAATACGTTATGACGTCATCCCATATAACGAAATACGTTATAACGTCATCCCATATAACGTAATACGTTCTAACGTCATCCCATATAACGTAATTCTGTGTATCGTCATACCATATAACCTATTGCGTTATAATGTCATACCATATAACCTATTTCGTTATAACGTCATCCCATATAACGTAATACGTTATAACGTCATCCTCTATTACGTAATACGTTATAACGTCATCCCATATAACGAAATACGTTATAACGTCATCCCATATAACGTAATACGTTCTAACGTCGTCCTACATAACGTAATACGTTATAACGTCATCCTCTATTACGTAATACGTTATAACGTCATCCCATATAACGTAATTCTGTGTATCGTCATACCATATAACCTATTGCGTTATAATGTCATACCATATAACCTATTTCGTTATAACGTCATCCCATATAACGTAATACGTTATAACGTCGTTCCACATAACGCAATACGTTATAACGTCATCCCATACTACGTAATACGTTACAACGTCATCCCATATAACGAAATACGTTATAACGTCATCCCATATAACGTAATACTCTATAATGTCTTCCCATATAACGTAATTCGGTATAACGTCATCCCATATAACTTAATACGTTATAAAGTTATACCATATAACGTAATACGTTATAACGTCACCCCATATAACGAAATTCGTTATAACGTCATCCCATATAACGTAATACGTTATAACGTCATACCATATAACGTAATACGTTATAACGTCATACCACATAACGTAATACTTTATAACGTCATGCCATATAAAGTAATACGTTATAACCTCATACCACATAACGTATTACGTTATTACGTTATTACATATAACGTAATGCGTTATAACGTTATACCATAAAACGTATTACGTTATACCGTCATACCATATAACGTAATACGTTATAACGTTATACCATATAACGTATTACGTTATAACGTCATCCCATATAACGTAATACGTTATAACGTCATCCCATATAACGTAATACGTTATAGCGTCATACAATATAACGCAATACCTTATAACGTCGTCCCACATAACGTAATACGTTATAACGTCATCCTATATTACGTAATACGTTATAACGTCATCCCATATAACGAAATACGTTATAACGTCATCCCATATAACGTAATACGTTCTAACGTCATCCCATATAACGTAATTCTGTGTATCGTCATACCATATAACCTATTGCGTTATAATGTCATACCATATAACCTATTTCGTTATAACGTCATCCCATATAACGTAATACGTTATAACGTCATACAATATAACGCAATACGTTATAACGTCATACAATATAACGCAATACGTTATAACGTCGTCCCACATAACGTAATACGTTATAACGTCCACCCATATAACGAAATACGTTATAACGTCATCGCATATAACGTAATACGTTATAACGTCATCCCATTTAACGTAGTACGGTATAACGTCATACCATATAACCTATTTACGTTATAACGTCATACCATATAACTTATTACGTTATAACGTCATCCCATATAACGTAATACGGTATAACGTCATCCCATATAACGTAGTACGGTATAACGTCATACCATATAACCTATTTACGTTATAACGTCATACCATATAACTTATTACGTTATAACGTCATCCCATATAACGTAATACGGTATAACGTCATAACATATAACCTATTTACGTTATAGCGTCATACCATATAACCTATTACGTTATAACGTCATAGCATATAACGTAATACGTTATAACGTTATACCATACAACCTATTACGTTATAACGTCATCCCATATAACGTAATACGTTATAACGTCATCCCATATAACGTAATACGTCATAACGTCATACCATATAACGCAATACGTTATAACGTCGTCCTACATAACGTAATACGTTATAACGTCATCCCATATAACGTAATACGCTATAATGTTTTCCCATATAACGTAATTCGGTGTAACGTCATCCCATATTACGTAATACGTTATAACGTCATCCCATATAACGTGTTACGTTCTAACGTCATCCCATATAACGTAATTCTGTGTATCGTCATACCATATAACCTATTGCGTTATAATGTCATACCATATAACCTATTTCGTTATAACGTCATCCCATATAACGTAATACGTTATAACGTCGTTCCACATAACGTAATACGTTATAACGTCATCCCATACTACGTAATACGTTACAACGTCATCCCATATAACGAAATACGTTATAACGTCATCCCATATAACGTAATACGCTATAATGTCTTCCCATATAACGTAATTCGGTATAACGTCATCCCATATTACGTAATACGTTATAACGTCATCCCATATAACGAAATACGTTATAACGTCATCCCATGTAACGTAATTCGGTATAACGTCATACCATATAACCTATTACGTTATAACGTTATACCATATTACGTAATACGTTATAACGTCATCCTCTATAACGTAATACGTTATAGCGTCATACCATATAACGCAATACGTTATAACGTCATACCATATAACGTAATACGTTATAACATCATGCCATATAACGTAGTACGGAATAACGTCATACCATATAACCTATTTACTTTATAACATCATACCATATAACGTAATACGTTATAACGTCATACCATATAACTTATTTCGTTATACCGTCATCCCATATAACGCAATACGTTATAACGTCATCCCATATAACGTAATACGTTATAACGTCATACCATATAACGCAATACGTTATAACGTCATCCTCTATAACGTAATACGTTATAGCGTCATCCCATATAACGTAATACATTATAACGTCATACTATATAACGTAATACGTTATAGCGTCATCCCATATAACGTAATACGGTATAACATCATACCACATAACCTATTTCGTTATAACGTCATCCTATATAAGTTAATACGTTATAACGTCTTACCATATAACGTAATACGTTATAACGTCATACCACATAACGTAATACGGTATAACGTCATACCATATAAAATATTTAGGTTATATCATCATACCATATAACCTATTTCGTTATAACGTCATCCCATATAAGGTATTACGTTATAACGTCATCCCATATAACGTAATTCGTTATAACGTCATCCCATATAACGTAATACGGTATAACGTCATCCTCTATAACGTAATACGTTATAGCGTCATCCCATATAACGTAATACATTATAACGTCATACTATATAACGTAATACGTTATAGCGTCATCCCATATAACGTAATACGGTATAACATCATACCATATAACGTTGTACGGTATAACGTCATACCATATAACCTATTTACTTTATAACATCATACCATATAACGTAATACGTTATAACGTCATACCATATAACTTATTTCGTTATACCGTCGTCCCATATAACGCAATACGTTATAACGTCATCCCATATAACGCAATACGTTATAACGTCATACCATATAACCTATTACGTTATAACGTCATACCATATTACGTAATACGTTATAACGTCATCCTCTATAACGTAATACGTTATAGCGTCATCCCATATAACGTAATACATTATAACGTCATACTATATAACGTAATACGTTATAGCGTCATCCCATATAACGTAATACGGTATAACATCATACCACATAACCTATTTCGTTATAACGTCATCCTATATAAGTTAATACATTATAACGTCTTACCATATAACGTAATACGTTATAACGTCATACCACATAACGTAATACGGTATAACGTCATACCATATAAAATATTTAGGTTATAACATCATACCATATAACCTATTTCGATATAACGTCATCCCATATAAGGTAATACGTTCTAACGTCATCCCATATAACGTAATTCTGTGTATCGTCATACCATATAACCTATTGCGTTATAATGTCATACCATATAACCTATTTCGTTATAACGTCATCCCATATAACGTAATACGTTATAACGTCATACAATATAACGCAATACGTTATAACGTCATACAATATAACGCAATACGTTATAACGTCGTCCCACATAACGTAATACGTTATAACGTCCACCCATATAACGAAATACGTTATAACGTCATCGCATATAACGTAATACGTTATAACGTCATCCCATATAACGTAGTACGGTATAACGTCATACCATATAACCTATTTACGTTATAACGTCATACCATATAACGTAATACGTTATAACGTCATCCCATATAACGTAATACGATATAACGTCATACCATATAACGCAATACGTTATAACGTCGTCCTACATAACGTAATACGTTATAACGTCATCCCATATAACGTAATACGCTATAATGTCTTCCCATATAACGTAATTCGGTATAACGTCATCCCATATTACGTAATACGTTATAACGTCATCCCATATAACGTAATACGTTCTAACGTCATCCCATATAACGTAATTCTGTGTATCGTCATACCATATAACCTATTGCGTTATAATGTCATACCATATAACCTATTTCGTTATAACGTCATCCCATATAACGTAATACGTTATAACGTCGTTCCACATAACGTAATACGTTATAACGTCATCCCATACTACGTAATACGTTACAACGTCATCCCATATAACGAAATACGTTATAACGTCATCCCATATAACGTAATACGCTATAATGTCTTCCCATATAACGTAATTCGGTATAACGTCATCCCATATTACGTAATACGTTATAACGTCATCCCATATAACGAAATACGTTATAACGTCATCCCATGTAACGTAATTCGGTATAACGTCATACCATATAACCTATTACGTTATAACGTCATACCATATTACGTAATACGTTATAACGTCATCCTCTATAACGTAATACGTTATAGCGTCATACCATATAACGCAATACGTTATAACGTCATACCATATAACGTAATACGTTATAACATCATGCCATATAACGTAGTACGGAATAACGTCATACCATATAACCTATTTACTTTATAACATCATACCATATAACGTAATACGTTATAACGTCATGCCATATAACTTATTTCGTTATACCGTCATCCCATATAACGCAATACGTTATAACGTCATCCCATATAACGTAATACGTTATAACGTCATACCATATAACGCAATACGTTATAGCGTCATCCTCTATAACGTAATACGTTATAGCGTCATCCCATATAACGTAATACGGTATAACATCATACCACATAACCTATATCGTTATAACGTCATCCTATATAACTTAATACGTTATAACGTCTTACCATATAACGTAATACGTTATAACGTCATACCACATAACGTAATACGGTATAACGTCATACCATATAAAATATTTAGGTTATAACATCATACCATATAACCTATTTCGTTATAACGTCATCCCATATAAGGTAATACGTTATAACGTCATCCCATAAAACGTAATTCGTTATAACGTCATCCCATATAACGTAATACGGTATAACGTCATCCTCTATAACGTAATACGTTATAGCGTCATCCCATATAACGTAATACATTATAACGTCATACTATATAACGTAATACGTTATAGCGTCATCCCATATAACGTAATACGGTATAACATCATACCATATAACGTTGTACGGTATAACGTCATACCATATAACCTATTTACTTTATAACATCATACCATATAACGTAATACGTCATAACGTCATACCATATAACTTATTTCGTTATACCGTCGTCCCATATAACGCAATACGTTATAACGTCATCCCATATAACGCAATACGTTATAACGTCATACCATATAACCTATTACGTTATAACGTCATACCATATTACGTAATACGTTATAACGTCATCCTCTATAACGTAATACGTTATAGCGTCATCCCATATAACGTAATACATTATAACGTCATACTATATAACGTAATACGTTATAGCGTCATCCCATATAACGTAATACGGTATAACATCATACCACATAACCTATTTCGTTATAACGTCATCCTATATAAGTTAATACATTATAACGTCTTACCATATAACGTAATACGTTATAACGTCATACCACATAACGTAATACGGTATAACGTCATACCATATAAAATATTTAGGTTATAACATCATACCATATAACCTATTTCGATATAACGTCATCCCATATAAGGTAATACGTTCTAACGTCATCCCATATAACGTAATTCTGTGTATCGTCATACCATATAACCTATTGCGTTATAATGTCATACCATATAACCTATTTCGTTATAACGTCATCCCATATAACGTAATACGTTATAACGTCATACAATATAACGCAATACGTTATAACGTCATACAATATAACGCAGTACGTTATAACGTCGTCCCACATAACGTAATACGTTATAACGTCCACCCATATAACGAAATACGTTATAACGTCATCGCATATAACGTAATACGTTATAACGTCATCCCATATAACGTAGTACGGTATAACGTCATACCATATAACCTATTTACGTTATAACGTCATACCATATAACTTATTACGTTATAACGTCATCCCATATAACGTAATACGGTATAACGTCATAACATATAACCTATTTACGTTATAGCGTCATACCATATAACCTATTACGTTATAACGTCATAGCATATAACGTAATACGTTATAACGTTATACCATATAACCTATTACGTTATAACGTCATCCCATATAACGTAATACGTTATAACGTCATCCCATATAACGTAATACGTTATAACGTCATACCATATAACGCAATACGTTATAACGTCGTCCTACATAACGTAATACGTTATAACGTCATCCCATATAACGTAATACGCTATAATGTCTTCCCATATAACGTAATTCGGTATAACGTCATCCCATATTACGTAATACGTTATAACGTCATCCCATATAACGTAATACGTTCTAACGTCATCCCATATAACGTAATTCTGTGTATCGTCATACCATATAACCTATTGCGTTATAATGTCATACCATATAACCTATTTCGTTATAACGTCATCCCATATAACGTAATACGTTATAACGTCGTTCCACATAACGTAATACGTTATAACGTCATCCCATACTACGTAATACGTTACAACGTCATCCCATATAACGAAATACGTTATAACGTCATCCCATATAACGTAATACGCTATAATGTCTTCCCATATAACGTAATTCGGTATAACGTAATCCCATATTACGTAATACGTTATAACGTCATCCCATATAACGAAATACGTTATAACGTCATCCCATGTAACGTAATTCGGTATAACGTCATACCATATAACCTATTACGTTATAACGTCATACCATATTACGTAATACGTTATAACGTCATCCTCTATAACGTAATACGTTATAGCGTCATACCATATAACGCAATACGTTATAACGTCATACCATATAACGTAATACGTTATAACATCATGCCATATAACGTAGTACGGAATAACGTCATACCATATAACCTATTTACTTTATAACATCATACCATATAACGTAATACGTTATAACGTCATGCCATATAACTTATTTCGTTATACCGTCATCCCATATAACGCAATACGTTATAACGTCATCCCATATAACGTAATACGTTATAACGTCATACCATATAACGCAATACGTTATAACGTCATCCTCTATAACGTAATACGTTATAGCGTCATCCCATATAACGTAATACGGTATAACATCATACCACATAACCTATTTCGTTATAACGTCATCCTATATAAGTTAATACGTTATAACGTCTTACCATATAACGTAATACGTTATAACGTCATACCACATAACGTAATACGGTATAACGTCATACCATATAAAATATTTAGGTTATAACATCATACCATATAACCTATTTCGTTATAACGTCATCCCATATAAGGTAATACGTTATAACGTCATCCCATAAAACGTAATTCGTTATAACGTCATCCCATATAACGTAATACGGTATAACGTCATCCTCTATAACGTAATACGTTATAGCGTCATCCCATATAACGTAATACATTATAACGTCATACTATATAACGTAATACGTTATAGCGTCATCCCATATAACGTAATACGGTATAACATCATACCATATAACGTTGTACGGTATAACGTCATACCATATAACCTATTTACTTTATAACATCATACCATATAACGTAATACGTCATAACGTCATACCATATAACTTATTTCGTTATACCGTCGTCCCATATAACGCAATACGTTATAACGTCATCCCATATAACGCAATACGTTATAACGTCATACCATATAACCTATTACGTTATAACGTCATACCATATTACGTAATACGTTATAACGTCATCCTCTATAACGTAATACGTTATAGCGTCATCCCATATAACGTAATACATTATAACGTCATACTATATAACGTAATACGTTATAGCGTCATCCCATATAACGTAATACGGTATAACATCATACCACATAACCTATTTCGTTGTAACGTCATCCTATATAAGTTAATACATTATAACGTCTTACCATATAACGTAATACGTTATAACGTCATACCACATAACGTAATACGGTATAACGTCATACCATATAAAATATTTAGGTTATAACATCATACCATATAACCTATTTCGATATAACGTCATCCCATATAAGGTAATACGTTCTAACGTCATCCCATATAACGTAATTCTGTGTATCGTCATACCATATAACCTATTGCGTTATAATGTCATACCATATAACCTATTTCGTTATAACGTCATCCCATATTACGTAATACGTTATAACGTCGTTCCACATAACGTAATACGTTATAACGTCATCCCATACTACGTAATACGTTACAACGTCATCCCATATAACGTAATACGTTATAACGTCATCCCATATAACGTAATACGTTATAGCGTCATACAATATAACGCAATACCTTATAACGTCGTCCCACATAACGTAATACGTTATAACGTCATCCTATATTACGTAATACGTTATAACGTCATCCCATATAACGAAATACGTTATAACGTCATCCCATATAACGTAATACGTTCTAACGTCATCCCATATAACGTAATACGTTATAACGTCATCCCATACTACGTAATACGTTACAACGTCATCCCATATAACGAAATACGTTATAACGTCATCCCATATAACGTAATACGCTATAATGTCTTCCCATATAACGTAATTCGGTATAACGTAATCCCATATTACGTAATACGTTATAACGTCATCCCATATAACGAAATACGTTATAACGTCATCCCATGTAACGTAATTCGGTATAACGTCATACCATATAACCTATTACGTTATAACGTCATACCATATTACGTAATACGTTATAACGTCATCCTCTATAACGTAATACGTTATAGCGTCATACCATATAACGCAATACGTTATAACGTCATACCATATAACGTAATACGTTATAACATCATGCCATATAACGTAGTACGGAATAACGTCATACCGTATAACCTATTTACTTTATAACATCATACCATATAACGTAATACGTTATAACGTCATGCCATATAACTTATTTCGTTATACCGTCATCCCATATAACGCAATACGTTATAACGTCATCCCATATAACGTAATACGTTATAACGTCATACCATATAACGCAATACGTTATAACGTCATCCTCTATAACGTAATACGTTATAGCGTCATCCCATATAACGTAATACGGTATAACATCATACCACATAACCTATTTCGTTATAACGTCATCCTATATAAGTTAATACGTTATAACGTCTTACCATATAACGTAATACGTTATAACGTCATACCACATAACGTAATACGGTATAACGTCATACCATATAAAATATTTAGGTTATAACATCATACCATATAACCTATTTCGTTATAACGTCATCCCATATAAGGTAATACGTTATAACGTCATCCCATAAAACGTAATTCGTTATAACGTCATCCCATATAACGTAATACGGTATAACGTCATCCTCTATAACGTAATACGTTATAGCGTCATCCCATATAACGTAATACATTATAACGTCATACTATATAACGTAATACGTTATAGCGTCATCCCATATAACGTAATACGGTATAACATCATACCATATAACGTTGTACGGTATAACGTCATACCATATAACCTATTTACTTTATAACATCATACCATATAACGTAATACGTCATAACGTCATACCATATAACTTATTTCGTTATACCGTCGTCCCATATAACGCAATACGTTATAACGTCATCCCATATAACGCAATACGTTATAACGTCATACCATATAACCTATTACGTTATAACGTCATACCATATTACGTAATACGTTATAACGTCATCCTCTATAACGTAATACGTTATAGCGTCATCCCATATAACGTAATACATTATAACGTCATACTATATAACGTAATACGTTATAGCGTCATCCCATATAACGTAATACGGTATAACATCATACCACATAACCTATTTCGTTGTAACGTCATCCTATATAAGTTAATACATTATAACGTCTTACCATATAACGTAATACGTTATAACGTCATACCACATAACGTAATACGGTATAACGTCATACCATATAAAATATTTAGGTTATAACATCATACCATATAACCTATTTCGATATAACGTCATCCCATATAAGGTAATACGTTCTAACGTCATCCCATATAACGTAATTCTGTGTATCGTCATACCATATAACCTATTGCGTTATAATGTCATACCATATAACCTATTTCGTTATAACGTCATCCCATATTACGTAATACGTTATAACGTCGTTCCACATAACGTAATACGTTATAACGTCATCCCATACTACGTAATACGTTACAACGTCATCCCATATAACGTAATACGTTATAACGTCATCCCATATAACGTAATACGTTATAGCGTCATACAATATAACGCAATACCTTATAACGTCGTCCCACATAACGTAATACGTTATAACGTCATCCTATATTACGTAATACGTTATAACGTCATCCCATATAACGAAATACGTTATAACGTCATCCCATATAACGTAATACGTTCTAACGTCATCCCATATAACGTAATACTGTGTATCGTCATACCATATAACCTATTGCGTTATAATGTCATAC